>NC_134413.1:55049264-55296764 GCF_038048845.1 Mixophyes fleayi | reverse complement strand
AGCAACAGGATTAATCTGTTTAATAATAGTAAATGGTCATATGAATCTAGGGCCCAGTTTTTTGCAGGGTTGTTTGAGCTTGATATTGTGGGTGGAGAGCCAGACCTTTTGACCCACTTTAAATAAATAATTTTTTCGATAACGGTCTGCAATTTTTTTAGATTGGAAAGATGCCCGTAGTAAAGCAGTGTGAACTTGCTTCCAGACAGTCTTGAGATGCGAAGTCGTGGAACGCATCTCCGGGAGGCCAGAATGGTTGAGAAAGGACAAGGAATTGGATCTTGGATGAAAACCAAAATTGCAGAAAAATGGCGAGGTTCGAGTGGAGGAATGACACGAGTTATTATATGCAAACTCAGCCCATGGGAGCAAAAATGACCAATTGTCTTGAACTTCGCTGGTATAAAAGCGTAGAAATTGTTCCAAAGACTGGTTAACTCTTTCAGTCTGTCCATTGGACTGAGGATGATAGGCTGAAGAGAGACAGATGTTGATCCCAAGGAGGCTACAGAAGGACTTCCAGAACTGGGCAACAAATTGGGAGCCTCGGTCAGAAACAATATCGATAGTTAAGCCATGAGGATGGAAAACATGATGTACGAATAGCACAGCCAAACTCTGAGCACTGGGGAGCTTGGTCAGTGGAACAAAATTGGACATCTTACTGAAACTTTCCACTATTGCCCAAATAGTGTTGTTTCCTGAAGAATATAGCAGATCCACAATAAAATCTATTGACAAATGCGTGCAGGGTTTCGTAGGAGAAGACAAGGGCATAAGTCGACCTGAAGGACAGGTTCTGTAAGTTTTGTTTTTTGTGCAATCTTCACAGGAAAGGACAAAACTCTCGACATCCGAGGACAGGGAAGGCCACCACACTGAGCGTGCAAGAATCTCAAGGGTTTTGGAGATACCCGGACGCACGGCCAATTTTTTCTCATGGGCCTCAGAAAGGACAGCTCTTCATATATGAACTGGAACAAATAGGCGGCCTGCAGGCATTTCAGGAGGGGCTAACTTCTGGAATTGATGCACTGTGTTACCTAGGTCTTGAGTCAAACCAGCATGGATAATGGAAGATGGAATAATGGACTGTCGTTCTCCAGCAGGTAGTTGGTGAGGAATGAAACTCGTAGACAAAGCATCCACCTTGGTATTTTTGGATCCAGGTCTATAGGTTAAGACAAAGTTAAAACAAGTGAAAAATAATGCCAATCGAGCTTGTCTGGAGTTTAACCGTTTAGCAGTTTCAATATACAAAAGGTTTTTATGATCAGTGAAAAATGAAATAGTATGAACTGCTCCCACCAACTAGTGACTCCACTCCTCAAAGGCTCACTTAATTGCTAGAAATTCTCGGTTGCCAACATCATAGTTTACCTCAGCT
Organism: Mixophyes fleayi; assembly: GCF_038048845.1. Lineage (NCBI taxonomy): Eukaryota > Metazoa > Chordata > Amphibia > Anura > Limnodynastidae > Mixophyes > Mixophyes fleayi. The sequence continues at coordinate 55,295,377 of NC_134413.1, read as the reverse complement.
ACAGAAAATTTGCGTGAAAAGAAGGCACATGGATGCAATATATGATCACTGGGGTCCCTCTGGAATAGGAGGGCACCAACGCCTACTTCAGAGGCATCTACCTCCAGGATGAATGGTAACTGTGGATTGGGAGGACTGAGGACTGGAGCAGTGGTGAATGCCTTTTTAAGGGTTTCAAATGACGCTATGACCTCCAGTGACCAATTACTGGAGTCTGCCCCTTTGCGGGTAAGAGCTGTGATGGGAGCCACCAAATCAGAAAAGGCTCAGATGAATCTCCGATAATAATTTGCGAAGCCAAGAAATCTTTGGATAGCTTTTAGATTCGTGGGACGTACCAATTCAAGAATGGCTTGGACCTTGCTAGGATCCATAGAGAATCTATCAGGGGATATTATATACCCAAGGAAGGACACCTTCTGGACATCATATTCACATTTTTCCAATTTGCCAAAGAGGTGATGCTCTCTGAGTCTTAGGAGAACTTGTTTGACATGGACTCGATGCTGTGGCAGAGACTGAGAATAAATCAGGATGTCATCCAGATATACTACAAAGAACTGTTCAAGGAAATCATGGAAAACCTCATTGAGAAGATCCTGGAAGACAGCAGGCGCATTAGACAGGCCGAAAGGCATGATCAAGTACTCATAATGGCCAGATTGAGTGTTAAACGCCATCTTCCACTCATCGCCCTCCCAGGTGCGTATGAGGTTGCAAGCACCACGAAGATCAATCTTGGTGTAAATAGTGGCATCCCTAAGTTGGTCAAACAGGACTGAGATGAGTGGGAGCAGATATGTGTTTTTAATGGTGATCTTGTTTAAGCCACAAAAATCAATGCACGGGCTTAGAATACTGTCCTTTTTTGATACGAAAAAACACCCAGCTCCCACTGGAGATGTTGAAGGTCTAATAAAACCTTTCTGTAAATTTTCCTCCACATAATCCTGCATTGCCTTAGTCTCCAGACCAGTGAGGGAGTATAGCCTTCCTTTGGGTAATTTGGATCCTGGAGCTAGATCGATGGCACAATCAAAGTCACGATGTGGAGGCAGAAAGTTGGCTGCCGCCTTGGAAAATACGTTCTGGAGTTCACGATAAGGAGGAGGAAGTTGTTCTGGTAGGGGCTGCAAAAACCGAAGAGATAAAGTCAAACAATTTTGAGAACAATGAGTACTCCAGCGAACAATTTCTCCTAGAGTTTCAATCTATAAGCGGGTTATGGAGGTGGAGTTTCGGAATGAAGAGACCCCACTGTAAGTTGTAATGACGGGGTTGTGAAGGAAATTCTGCCTCCGGGTAAAGGGCCTCCATCCAGACCACAGACAGTGATAGCAGTGTTGATTTTCCTGAGAAACTTGGCAAAGCCGATATCTAAAAAATTACCTGTGGCACCACTATCAAGAAAGGCTGAGATGGTGGAGAAATGTGATCCGAAGGCAATATGAGCGGGAACCAGTAATGCATTTTTGGAAGAAATGAACTGCAGACCTAAATGAACCTCTTCCACATTCTCTAGACCTGTTCTTTTCCCGACTTGTTGGGACAGGAACGAAGAAGGTGACCTTCGGTTCCACAATATAAACAAAGACCTAAGGAGCATCTCCTAGTTCTTTCCCCCTGGGAGAGGCGATAGGCCCCAAGCTGCATAGGTTCTGCGGCTTCCATAGTAGGAAGAGTCACAGAAAGGAATGTACTTGAAATGGGTGCTTCCTTCTCAGCTATTCTTTCTTTGAAGCATCTATCAATCTTAATAGCAAGCTGCATAAGTTCCTTCAGGGAGGTTGGTGAAGGATATTGTGCCAGGGAATCCTGAATTTGTTCTGACAACCCCAAACGGAACTGACTTTATAATGCTGGGTCGTTCCACTCGGTGTCGGTGGACCACCGCCGGAATTCGGCAGAGTATTCTTCAGCGGAGCGTCAGCCTTTCTTTAATGATCTGAGGTGAGACTCAGCAGAAGCCACCCGATCCGGGTCGACATACAGGAGACCTAAGGCATTGAAAAACGTATCCACTGATCTTAATGAAGGACTGTTAGAAGGCAGACTGAAAGCCCAGGACTCAAGGTCACCTTGAAGGAGCAATATCACTATACCCACTTTCTGCTGCTCAGAGCCGGAGGAGCAGGGTCGTAGACGAAAATAAAGTTTACAGCTCTTTTTAAAGTTACGGAACAAACTTCGGTCCCCAGAGAATCTGTCCGGTAAATTCAACCTGGTCTCCACAGTGAGTGCCGGAGGGGCCTGTGAGGTTCTGGCGGCTTCTTGTTGCGCAGATAAGCGGTGAGAAAGACTTTGGACCATTTGAGATAAGGTCTGAATCTGGCCAGCCAGCACCTGAGCTGGAGATGGATTCGTCCCAGTTTCATCCATGGAAGCGAGTACTTCCAGAGTCTTCACTGGCCAGTCATAATGTCACGACTACCAGTTATAATCATAAACTTGTAGAACAGGTGGTAGAGGTCTTCGCCTTTAGCATCCGCCCTTCCCATAGAGCTTGATGTGCTCACAGGTATTCAGATGCCCCCAGGTCTTATGCTCAGCGTAGTACAAGCTTATGGTTTAAACTGTAGTGCGGCAAGGAGATGGCAGCACAAGGTAAACAAAATCAGGGACAGGCCAAGGTAAAAGGGCACAGGCAATTAGCAGGGTCCAGGCAAAGGGTCAGGTCCAGCAGAAAAAAAGGATATCCAAGTCACAGGCAAGGGTCAGGGTCACCAGCAGATAATCACAATCCAATAAACATGCCAAAGGTCATACACAGAAAGGTGAATCCAGAGGTACAGCAGTACAGGAACACAGAACAATCATCAGGTCAGCAGCTAGGAAACTGAGCTCTATAAGCGGCAGGGAGGCTAAGCCCTCCCTGCCTTAAATACAGATAATGACCAATCAGGAGCAGGCTCCCTAAACAGATAGGCCCCAGCTGATCAGAGTGTAAACTGCGCATGCGCCCGAGCAACAGCTTGCCGGGTCGCAGCGCTAATCCATCTAAAATACTTGTACATGCACCTGGCTGTGTTTGCCTGCCGGGACACGTCAGGGGCTGCAGAAGCGTCCGACCGTTGCCCTGGCAACAGTCGGGTAAATGCGGAAGTGACCGGGACGAATGCATGACGACCAGGACGAAGCGAGCCACGGCAATAGCATGTATTCTTTGACATTAATTACATTAAATTTATGCATACATAGATGATAGGTCCACAGTACGTTGTCCAATATGCTAACCTCCTGCTGATATCCATTTTGCATGAAGCATGAGGCTCTCTGAGTTTTACTGAAGCAACATCTCTTTTGTTGCACAGGGCACAAGTATCATAGCTGCCACTGGGAATAATTGATAACATTATGACCCTTTTGGAAATGTCCCTTCCTTTCAGAACACAGTATGCAACGAGTGCTGAAAATTGAACAGAAATCCCTTGTACAGTACATGCACCCCAATAAAAGTTTTTAATACATCTGTAAATATTCCATCATTTTAAAATGATTTTCAAGTAAATGCATCATAAAAACAGACACCACATGTTTAAGTACTTTAACAAAATATGTAAAGTATAAAATAAACATTATTTAAGTTGTTTAATAACTATACACAAATATGGCTGTGATTTCTGTCCTTCCTGATTTTTTTTTTTTAGCAAGATTCGAAGAGCTTTTCCTGCAGCATTTTTCTGTAGCAGAACTGTGTGTATATGTAATCCATGTGTTCAATTAAGAGGGAGGCATCTGTTAGGTTTATTTCACATTGGGAAGAAAGCAGCAAGCCGTGAGCATCTGCTCAGTTTTTTGTCAATGGCTTGTTTTTTATAATTTGCTCTATGGGGTGAAGATTTGGTGGGTGAGTGGGTGTGTGAGGGGAGGGGGACAACATTTTATTTTAGCACTCAAAAGTGTTCTATTTTCTTTTTCAAATGGCAGCCAAGGACAGGATTGAAGTAACTATATTTTGCTGAAATTAACTGAAATTGCAAACAAATAGCTACAATTAGAATAGGATTATATATATATATATATATATATATATATATATAATTTTTTTTTTTTAGATTATCCTTATTCTATGTACACCCTTCAGTTCTGTGTCCATTAATATTCATATAGAAACCTGTTGCAGTTTTAAAATATATTTTGATTCTTAAGGACCCAGTGACTTAGTTTTTGAAGTACAAAAGTACAACACACTTTGATGGCACTGTGCGTCTTTTTTTTTTTTTTTTTTTGCGCGGGTGCGACTAGATTTCTGCCATAGCGCATGGGTCTGCAGAGTGAGATGGCAGTGTTTGTGGAAGAGCAGAACTTTTGCATTGGCTGATAGGAGTTGTGTGGAACAAAAGTATTCCTTACTATGTACAGAGAATGCACCATGATGCGCCCAGTTTTGTGAAGCAGTGCAAAAATGAGATACAATTTTACAGAGGGAGATTATGGAAATGAGATACAGGCATGGAGAAAGGGCTGTTTTAGAGGCATTTCTTATATTGGTGAATTTAGGCCCACAAAATCAGGACAGGTCCACCACAATCGAGATAGTGGGCAGACAATGATGTCCTCTACTTACTATCTATTCTTGCAACTTTTACTACCCGCTGCTGCTGGCATCTTAAGATCATACGCTGCTTGTCTGGATCCTGAGATTTCGGGCCCTGTTTAGAAAAGGAATCAGTATATGAAATAGGAAAAACCGAGGCACAAGTAAGCACTCTAGGCCACTCTCACCTCAATCAGCCACGATAATAAATCAATAGCACCCATGTTTAATAATGAGATCTCCCATCAACTCAATATTCAAACTTAATAAATAGGCCTATCAATTATAAAGTGCTACAGAATATGCGGTTACTAAATAAATGTTAACTCCCCCCCCCCCCCCCCACTCTGACATTAAATAGCATTAACATTTAATAAACTGCACAAACCATCCCAGCATTAAATAGTCCCATTACCTCACCTTAAATTCACAGTTGCCACCTCGCACCCATAGCTGGATCGGTATCAGACTTCTGTTGGTCTCCCCTGCAACCTGCATATAGAGGGGGGATGAGGGGGATGGTGTACACCCCTCTTGACTTGCTGCCAGTGGGAAGAGTCAGAGGAGGGTGGGGAAATGGAGGAATGGGTCAGGGTAATCCACGGGCATACAATAAGATTTCTGGTGTTGGGAGTAGGTGTCAGCCATCAGGTGCACAGCCAGCACCTTACCCAGCCAGGGCTCCTGTGCACCCAGATTTAAAAAGACTTCTAAGATGGAACTATGGGCCTGCCAAGCTAATGGGGATTCCCCTGTCAGTTCACCCCTTTTGGAAGGGACATGGACATTTTTACTCAGGATAAAGATCCTAGCCTATACTTTTTTTTTAATGCACTCTGACCCTTCCAATTGCACTTTGGCAAAGAACAGCATTGGTGCCCAGTAATAGGTCATCATTAGTAATTTAGAGTACTATACCAGTCGTAGTACCATTGATCACCAGTAGAATTTTATTTACCATTTGTTACCCAGTAGTAATCCCCAGCAGCATTCAGTAGTGAAAGTCACCTGCTTCTAATTGGCTACGAGTTAGCAGCCAACACAGGACACCAGACCTTATGATCAGCGCTGCTTTTAGACAAAATTGGGAATGCACAGACATTCATTGTGTTGATTTATTTTTCTCAATTGGAGAGGTTAAAGAAAATTCAGTATCCGCAGTTTGTAACAGCAACGTTCTCTCAGTGCTGCAGTCTTGTTATACGTTCAATCAGCTGGCGCTTTAATCCAGATATCTGTGGGATGGCTTCCCTTTACAGCTCTGGTTCAAGAAACCATGAGCAGATACAGAATATACACTACGGGCCAGCACAAAAAGCACTTTCAGCCAAGGAGCAGTCTCAGTTTGCCGTCCGACTAAGACGTATCTCCCCCTTGTAGTTATCTGCGGTTAGAGAGGTGTTACGGGAAAGTTAGTGGGCGAGCCATGCAAAGGAGTGCTCATGCGCTTTACATGTTATGCAGAATTGGAAGCAGCTGCACATACCTCTCCTAGATACCTGTCTTTGGTGGGTGCTTTCTCCTGGTACAACAGATCTTGCTGTATTAAAAAAAAAAAAATTGCACCCCTCCCAAACAGCTTAACCTCTTACCACTCCAGAATCCAAGACTTCTCCCGGGCAGCCCCCCTTCACTGGATTGACCTCCCTCGCTCCATGCGTGTCTCTCCCACTCTAAGCTCCTTCAAACGGGCACTAAAAACCCACCTGTTCCTCAAAGCCTACCACCCTTCCACCTAACCCGCTCTCTCCTCCCTCCTCCCATCCCCTCTTCTCTCCTTTAAATCAACTGGCCCCTTTGGTACCTGAGTTTTGTTCACCCTCCCTTAGGATGTAAGCTCATTTGAGCAGGGCCCTCTTCCCTCCTGTGTCCTTACCTACTCTTCTGCTTCGTCTTTTCTGCATTAGCCTGCCTGGAGCTCCTGAATTGTTGGTATTTTTGTTTACTGCTCAGTAATGTTTTACCCTGTATTGTCTATCATCTGTGCATTATACGGCGCTGCGGAACTCTTGTGGCGCCTAACAAATAAAGGATAATAATAACCAACCCTTGTGCTGTTTTGTGGAGTAGAGAGGGGGGCAGCTTCCTTCTCTAGGCTCTGCTCACAGCAATGTAACGTAATGTGTGTTATAGGCTGTGAAGGTTCTGCTGGAGTTCAAAGTCCATAACAAACTTTTCAGATGATAGTAGTTAGAGACACCATGAAGGGAAGAAAATGTAGAAACCTTTATATTAGATGCATTTTCCACCCTAACACCTGCTCACCTCCTGATAGATGAGCCACAGACGGAGGAAACACTATTTGTATATAGTCAGTCAAGATAATGCAGCTGCCCGAGGCATAGTGGGTACTGTGCTGTCTTAATCATGTGACTAGTTGGCATATATATGGTAAATTGCAGGGCACAAAATGTTCTTCAGATTTCTTTTCTTGATCATTATCTGGCAGATGTGAACTTAAAAATGGGAAAAGGAACCTCAGTCAAATAATTAATTTTTTAGGTTTAAATTTGTATTTTTGCCCACTTTGAAGAATATAATGTTCAATGCAGGTGAACCAGCAGTGTTTCTGAAGCTAGAGTCAGAAGATTGCAAAATGTCAGTCAGGATACAATGTGTAGCAAGTGGATACACAAATCTTTCCTGTAAACTTCTCCAGAAGAATTAGTGGGAATGCAATTTTTACTTCCTATTTGCCTGTTTTTGACAAAGGCCACAGGAAAAGCAACAGGAAACCAAACACCGTTATCCCCCCCCCCCTCCCAAAGTGCTATTTTTATTACCTACATTTATTAAAAGTACATGCAACAAGTGCACTCAATGCTTAATTGCATGCAGAAGCCAATTTACATTGACCAGAATGTACAAGATTATCTGGCAATGCTTGAAGTTTGTCCCAGCACAAGACCAGCATATTCTAGAAATCAAGGACAGGAAACAAGGTAGGTGGAAGATGTTTTTCAATTGTTTAAAAAAACAAAAACAAAAACAAATAAAACTCAAAACTTTGCTAGCACATTAAAAACATGACAGAAGAAATAAACATATTTACATTTGTTTTGATTATAAATATACATTATATACAAAACAATGTTATAAAATGTAAAAAGTTCAGTGCTTTTGATTCAACATTAAATTATTGAAATGCTAGGTTTCAAAAATTTGGGAAGCTACAACCAAACATCTATTATTGAATGCTAGTCTCACGTCACAGGCAGCCTTGAAAGCTACTGTTGTAGCTATAAGTTATAATGAGGAAAGCAAGACAAGATTATGGTTCTGTAATTTAGGTTTTCCTTCATTGATTGGGATTAACCAATGCTTTATAACAGGCAGCAGTAGTGATTTGTCTCCCAGCAGTCCCAGCTTTTCTTCAAAAATATAGCAACAACTTAGGCATGGACAATATTATTGCTTAAAGAAATAAGAGATCTGAAGCTCTCAACACAAATAGTGGAACGAAGCAGCCTTGCTAGCCCTTGGAACACAAAAAAATAAAAACAAAAAATAAAAACCTGTATATTCAGAGCAGCCACTGACTTTACAAAATTATTTTTCAATGGAAACCCTTAATAGCAGAAAAGAGCTTGAATTAAGTCACTTGAGAGTTCAGCATTATGGCAGTATTGGTCACGGTACATAAATAAAAAAATGAATGCACATAATTGGAATAATCCTACATGCATGTTATTTTGGGCATTTTAAGCATTTACACAATATTAAGGCTGTAAGGAGCAGACATGATACCAAATTGATATAACGTTCTCTTTAAGTAGAAAATAAAGTTCTAAATCACAATTCTCAGTAGTGCAAAAATTATTAAAAAGTGGCCAGCTTGATTGATTTGTCACGCAATGTAAGGCCTTGACTAGAGTTTGCTGGCCGAAGACTAGCACAGGCTTCCAGTCTGTGCATTTTACTTATTAACAAGATTAATAGTCCACGTCACTTTCCATGACTCTGTCTCAAAACGTCTATAGCAAGATGTGCATGGTCAAATGTAAAAAATAATTCTTCTTAGCTTAATACTGTTCAGGTCTTAATGGGAAAGCAGTGAACATCAGCCAACACAAAGTGGATTCTTGGGACATTCTTTAGGCACTTCTAAACACAGTAGGACAACACCAGGACCTTGATAGAAAGACTTTCATTCTGCATAGCAAACTTATCCCATTCACCTTCTTGGGATGTATGTTCTATGGCATGGATTGCCAACATCCATTGCTGTCAGCACCTCACAGTTGCAACTTTACATAATGACATGGAGTGTGAAGCCTCAAAAGGACACTTTAAGAAACTAGCTTGCAATCATAAAATGTCTATCTTTAATAATTTCATTCTGCTTCTATTTCTTCCAGTTTTGTTACATTCAGCTGATCAAATTCTTAAACTGTAGAGCTAGGGATTGAAGTATATTGCATCTCCTGCAAATTCACAGTCTGTCCCATTTGACTCAGATTATTCAATCTTCTGAAAGCAGCAAGTTGCATGTATGTGATCGAAATCACCTCCAGTCCTGAATTGTAAACATGGCTACATGGCAGGCCTCCCCTTGGTGGCCCTCAAGAGAATGTTAAAGTTGCACTTCTGAATGTTCAACTTAAGGGTTACACCTATAACAGAAAAAAAAGCATGTTAAAGTTAATGGGAATATGCTGTTTGGTTTTTATTATTTATTTATAGAGCGCCATGTGCGCAGTGCTGTACAGTGCTGTCATTCATCAGTCTCTACCCCATTGGAGCTTACAGTTCCCTTACAATTCCCTAACCCACACACTAGGGTTCATGTCAGTTTTATCAAGTCCATTTAATTAGACGATTACATTACACATTACATGCACAGCAATGTTAAATTGTTATAAAGTTGAAATTATAAGTCAATATTTTTGCACTGAATGGGGTATGAATCATCATTAAGAAAAGTAAATCATCCAACCACTTCTATGCTAGTGAATATGGAAAAGGACTTCTGTATAATGGAGATTTCCATAAAGCTTCTTATATGCCCATGCTGTAATAAGCAAAAATATTTTCCTTCATTCAAATTCAGGTACATTGTCAATTTCAGGCGTGTGGGTTGCTGTCCATTTCAGCACTTACAAAAGAAGCCCTTAATGAGGAGGATGTGTGCTATAATCTAGGAGTATCATCTCTGGCATAAGTAGTAGTATCAACTTCACAAGAAATCCAATCCAGCGTGCACTTTAGAAGCGATGTCCTTACCTCTGTAGCTATCACACATTCATTCCTTTCCTCTGCTATCACATAAATTGACTGGTACATTGAATTCCTTGGGGAACATATCGTTGATATTCTACATTCTGGCTTCTCACTGTAAAGAAAAAACAAAAACACTCAGTAAAAAAAAAAAAGTTTGTATTGAAGGTATTTTCATTTTAACTCCTTTGCTACATGTATCAGATGAGCAACACTTCGGTCCATAAGTGTCACATATAACTTTGCATATGTAAAGGCAGTAGGTCAAATGTTGGGCAGAAAGTACAAATTTGTACATTTTGCCTTTGACTATATCTGTAGATCTTATGAATCACATAATTGGCATTTTGCAGCCAGATAAAAGGTAGTCTAATTAAACAGAGCACTTCAACCTTTCACTATAAATGGCCCCATGTGAAAGATCATCCTATAAAATTACAGCAAGTGTTTGTAGGGTTGACACTTCTCTAGTCACTGGCGATAACTCAAATATTCTGGAAAATGGTTGACTGTGTGGTGTAATAATTTCAAAGGCCAGAAGATTAACGAAGACTCCTGCAAATCTATATTTCACTAACCTGGACCATTAGAGGGATGAACATAAAATGTGTCAATCACATAAAATTGGTTAAACAGTCACACAAGACCTCGCAAGTTCTTGATGACAATTTTTTTCTGCATATGTATTGTACAACTACTTTAATGCTGCTATGCTGATTGTATTATTTCTGCTGTATCAAAATATATGTATACAACTTCACTGTATATTTTAACATATGTACTAGAAATAAAATATGAATGTATAGTTCTCCTCTAAACATTCCACCTTTTACATTAAATGGAATAAAAGCAACGTTTTATTACTATACTTTGTGTCAATACCTTTTTCCTACTATGGCAAATTACAACGGACTCAATGAAAAACTAGTTCCAAGCATCAAATAGTAACGGACTTCATGCATTATAAAAATGCTATGCAAGTGCCAATTCTGTGGCTTCCTACTCTATTTGTAAGCTGCATAGTCTCCCAATTCTTATTCACATCTTCACCTTGCAATGAAAAATAAAAAGTCCCACAAACAAAAACAAACCCATGTAAATTAACAATCATGTCATAAATGTGTGAACAGGCCCTGAAATATTTGTTGCCTTAGAAGTATTCTCTCACCTGTGTAGACGGAGAGGGAACTTTTCTTCTTCTAAACATTTTTCACTGTTGTGGAATTTGTCTCCTTTTCCAGTCCCATTACTAAAACCAATAAGTCCATTGGTTATGTTACAGTCTAAGGTGTGGTTTTTAAGCTTGTAGTTTGATTTTTCTAGACCACAGTCTACCTCCAGGTCCTTCTTTTTGTTTATATTCTTTAGTTGTGAGGCTGGTATCAGGTTGTCCTTCTGGAAATCTGATAAATTGTTCATCGTCTTCGTGTCCTGCATTGGCTGCTGACGGAAATGTCTCACGATCACAAAAATCATACACGATAACACTAGAAACCCCACCATGCCTGCACCCATGAACACAGCAACCCAAGGAAAATCCCAGGCCTTTGGGGAGTCAACCTGGAATTCACAGTGGTTTCCCATGAAACCAAACGGGCAAACACAAGCAGTTTTTTCATAAGGCACAATATGACATGATCCTCCATTCATACACGGATTGATAGCACATTTATCACTGGATATTTCATCACATGTCTTCCCACTAAATCCTGGTAGACAACGGCAACTAAAATCACCAGGCTGGTCAGAGCAGGTCCCTCCATTGGAGCAAGGATTCTTAGCACATTTATTTATATTAATTGCGCATGTTGTTCCTGTATATCCTGGACGACAGCGGCACAGTTGGGTGTAACCAAAGACCGAGCACTGACCACCTGTTGAGAGATATAAATATTTAATATGGTGCACTGTGATGGACTTCATAGTTAGCACTTAACTGTAAGGTAATGCCACTTTGTGTAACCAGTGAATAATAATGCAGGGACAACGTGCTTTGTCATTTAAGCCCGAGAAGCCAAACTGGTGTAATCGGACTGTCACCATAGTGTTAAAGTGCACTCTTGTCTTTCTGCGGTAGCATAGTCAAACAAATCCAGGAAGCTATGGGAAAGAGGGGAATCTAAGGGCCGAGTCATTAAGGAGAGCAAGGCAAAAAAAGGAATACATTTTCTCCTGGACAAACCATGTTACATTACAAGAGGTGCAAATTAGTTTATTATTTTGCACATAAAGAAAATGCTGTTTTTTGTCATGTAGCACAGAAAGAAGAGCTTTATATAGCTGAAATTTAATGTAGATCAAAGACACTGTCTACCTCAATTATAAATCTGACCCCACATTATAAATTTACCTCCCCTTCCATTGCTCTGCTCTCCTTAATGACTCAGGCCCTAAATATATATATAAAAAAACAAGATGTGCAGATCTCTGCCCTCTCACTTTGTTGCCTACTTATCCCCTCACTCATAGCATGTAAGTATCCTTTGGTGTTACATTTTTTGCTTTACTTAACACTAATAATCCTAAAGAAAAGAGGAGTGATGTGTGCCTTATAGTAAGCAATCCTCAAAACTAGGTGAGCTTGTCTTTGGGAGCATTCCCATAAAGAGGCAGCTATAAGCCAACTATACATCAATCCGTTTGTTTATGCAGTACAGTAGTTTTTTGACAAAACCATTATATCAAAAGTTGACAGACTAAAAATTATGAATTTGTTCAAAATTGAATGGAAGAGTTTGGCCAGCTGTCGTTACCAAGTACAGAATGTGTTTTACAATCCGATTTGGATCTGCCAATTATGGGGAGATTGTTCGTACAGCAACTTTTCAGATTTGTGAAGTGGTCTTTAGCCCAAATGATCACGAATCAGATTGTGGAGAGAAAACGTGCAACCAGACAAACATGTTATGCAAGAGTAGGCTTTCAAATTGGTTACTGAATACACACCATTCAGGCAAGGATTGCTGGTACATCGGTCCACTTTCTTTTCACAGTTGGATCCTGTGTAACCCAGTGGGCACTGGCAGGCATAGCTGGCACCCATTTCTCGTTCTCTACATGTACCACCATTAAAGCATGGGGAATCGGCACAATTCAATACACTGTGTTCGCAGTGGGTTCCATAATATCCTTGAGGACACTCGCAAACATACCCGCTCTCCACATCCTAGGAAAAAATGTACAAAGACATTAGACTTGTGTGATGAGGCTAAAGTGTTTAAAAGCATAAAAGCTTATTTTGTGCAGCATTAGTATGAAAATGATTGGGATTTCGAAATATACAGCAGCTGAGCATGTATAAACAGAAGAGAACTGTTCCCTTTATGTGTATAAATGTTGATAGTACAAACAGCTGCAAGAGAGATTCTAGTTCAAACAAGCTGATAATGTAATGCAAGAAAAACAAGGAAGAGAGAAAGGACAATGATCTCCACACAGCAGAGAACTGGTGTATTCTACATGTAATCACCACTTTAGGTGTATTAAAAAACATAATACATTAAAGGTGACTAGGAAGGAATGCCATCATTTATTCTTACATCACTGACCTGTACACTCGCGTACAAGGATTAACATATGCTCACAGTGTAAACCTCAGATCTGCATGAGTGACAGCTCAGTAATACTAAAGGTTTTTTTAGGTCACTTTATAGAATATTCGATATTTAAGATCAATTCATCTCATTTATATCAGCTAGTTGGTAAATCACGAGATATATAAACAGATCTCAAGGCGGCATGTAATACTATTTATGCAATAGTAAGTTTTAGACAAAAAGCTAAATTTAGGTTGGGAAAAAAACAAAAGACAAATGGATTTAACTACAATCATCATATAAATAAATTATCCCCATATGCCACAAGAGGCATATTACAACCATTGAAGATGTCTTTCAATAATAGATGTTTAGTTCTTGATCCCCCAAATCTTTTTGGGGGACATTTCTTACCGTGCAGCTGCCACCATTCCGACACGGATTGCTGTCACATTCATTGATCTTCTCATCACAGTTCACCCCAGTATATCCAGCTCGACAAGAACACGTGTAACTGCCCTGTCCGGTGTTCATACATGTGGCTCCATTTTTGCAGGGTTTATGGTGGGTGCAGTAGTTTAAATCTGTAAGAAATGTAATGAATTAGAAAGGGGCTGTTAACCATTGCAGAGGAGCCACGAAAGCGTGGTATTAAATGAACAGTTGTCCACTTAAATGTAATCAAAAACATACTCCATATTATAGCAGAGATCATTTGTATGGTTTTGCCATGTCTGTTTATGATGGAGATCCATGAAGGGTAATTAGCAATACTCACCCTGGTCACAGAAAAGGCCACCCCAGCCCTCGTCACAGATACACTGCCATTGTGTTTGACACGTTCCATGTCTGCAGCCGTTGTGGGGAATGCACTCATTGCAGAAACGACCTTGCCATCCAGGTCGACATCTGAAAATAAAAAAATAAATACGATTTTACGATGTTGCAAATATTTTTATACACAACATTTTAAAGCGCATATAGTAAAATAAATCAGAATATGGCTATCACAATGACCTTAATATATAGCAACATACATTACTAATATGTTTCATAGCAGCTGGCAGAAAAATAACAGGATGTGATCTAGTGATATTTAAAAACATTTTTAGCATTATATACAAATGCATCACAAAGGGATTACTCACTTTCCTGTGATAGGATTTTAGTATTCACTAGAAAAGTATAATGCAAAATAGTTTGAACTATTCCTAATAAACTCCTTTGTTAGTTAAATGCAAAGCAAGGTATTGCAGGCCAATATACACCATATTATAGGATTTATGCCAGGATCACCTGCACAGGTAAGATGATGCCAAGCACAATACTTGTTTGTGAAAGTTTGCAATGACGTATAATACAAAAAAAGTTAGATTAAAATTCTACTCACGAGCACTCTCCTGGGCTGTTGCAGAAACCATTTTGCTCACTGCATCCATCCAGACATATTGCTGTGGAAACAGAATTAAAAGAAATTTTGATTATACTAATATAATCTTGTTTTTTTATGCAAGACTAATGGGTATATTTACTAAGCTCCAGGTTTGAAAAAGTGGCGGATATTGCCTATAGCAACCAATCAGATTCTAGCTGTTATTTTGTAGAATGTACTAATGGATAGCTAGAATCTGATTGGTTCCTATAGGCAAAATCTCCACTTTGTCAAACCAGCAGTTTAATAAATATATCCCTAAATCTTGTTTATTTCATTACCACTTAGTCTCACAGAATGTTTAACATTTATCATAGACTGCATTAACATTGTGTACCAAAGAATCATTGTGTATAATGTAATGTGATCTATACTATTTATACATACGGACCCTATTTGGCACAAATTTTACAATGCAATACAGTTAGCCTAGAAATACATTGTGGAACCTGAGGCTATGTGGTCAGTCCAATACACTGCATTTTATTACTAGAAATGAGTGATGTCTAGGCAAATTATATCATCAAGTTCAATTTGCACAGTAGGACATATATGTTCAATGGACAAATCTAAAGCCCGTTTTTGGTGGGATCAATCCAGGTGCAGTAAACCATACACCGATATAGGACCTTTCACTTTTTTGCTTAAAAGTGCTTTCCCAATTTTCCGAAATCCTCACTTTATTTTATGAAGAACTTAATGGGAGATTATTTAATCACAAGACACATCTGCAAGTTATTTATATCCCCCACTTACTCTTCATGATCAAATATGCTCTGCCTTTTCTAAAGAGGGAAACTACTAGGGCAGACCCTGGGCCTCACTTCTAATACTCCCCCCACCAAGTCAGTTAGGTCGGAGCAAGCAGCCAGTTAATTTACCGCTGTTTTGCCATGCTGCGCGTGTGTGACATTGATTTTGCACGCTTACAAGGGCCTCGTTTAATGCCTGGTTGACTCTGAACAAGGAGTTTTCATCCCCCAGCCCCCGTCTCAATAAGAGAACAGCTGCTACTGTTGTTGCTGGTTTAAGCCATCGAAACCCTCCCCTCTTGAGTACAGCTGTTCTTTCAGCTTCGTCCCCTCGGGCTAAAGCCAACGATAACAATAACAACGCGTGGCGCACGGCACAAGCCAGCAGCCCAGAGCAAGGCACGCGTGCAACATTACACTTGACCCCGCTGCGCCGCAGAGCGACAGAATCGCGCCGCAAACACGCCTACTCTGGTGCGCTTTTGTCAAATAATGCATGATACTAAAGGCCGCGCCCAAAACCCACGCCACGCAATATGCATAAAGGAAATTAGAATGCAATGAAAATAGTCTTACTCCCCATCCAGAGAAAGACTGCAGCGCTGTCGTGAATAATCTCAGTCATTGGATTGTCATTATTATGCAATCTAGCAATGTTCTGTGAAAGAACACAACATATTGGAGCTGTTTAGAACAGTCTGGATATGACACTTTACCATGGCTCTATTTAAAAAGCGTGAATGCCGGCAAAATGCCCTTTCACTGCTTATTGCTATTTAACAAAGGGTTAAACGCCAGAGAAATCTCAGATTTCTCCAGCCTTAATCCCATTACCGGAGCTTAGTTGTCCCTATAACCATCTATGGGGACCAGAGAGCCAGTGGAACATGGCAAGACTGGTAAGCGCAGCAAGGTCCACGCAATTATTGGGGTGCTCCGCTGGCCCAAGGATGGCGTTAATGGCCTTTTACAATGGGATCCATCTCAAGCCTCTCCGGGTTCTCTGAATCCCTCACCCACAGAAGTGCTATACACATAGCACTCCCTCCATACACCGGCAACGTTAGGCTGTCCATGATTAGCAAATAGACTTTGTAGAGTGCAGGGTGTCTTCGCTGGGAGTCCCAGAGCAGCCCTGTCATGGTAAATAACAATGCTGCTACATTATGCATCACTGCGGTTTGCAGCTATGCATGTAGATTGCACTCTGCTAATAAATAGACCCCCTAACTCTTAAGTACATAAACCAAAGGTTTTGTACTACTACAGCCGTCATTTTGTGAACTAGCGAATATGTAACTACTGTATGAAAACATGTTCCTAGAAAGATTTTTTCCCAGAGTTTAAACAATACTCAGTCTAAACATAGGTCAGGTATTCAAAACTGATCTATTGAATTCGGCAACACATTACATGCAAACAGGACTGGCACAGTAGTAAAACAATAGTAGTACACAAAGTTACCATAAAAGTAATGGTATACTTTTTGTAAGGAACAGATGCATTTTGTGGTTTGTGTCTATTCTGGACACAGTGGTTTAACAGCCACAGATAAAGAAATATTGCAGTGTTCTATTGTTTACGCAAAACATTTTTGGCTGTAGTTCATTTATCCATTATTACCATTTAAACAAGCAAACTGCATATTGGATAAGAGTTGAAATAATAATCCTGTTGAATCTGAAAGAAATGGTCTAGTCGTGGTTTCCAGAATTGCTTCACTAACCAATTTCCCTATAGCAAAAATTAACCTGTTCATGGCAAGCATATATTTGCGCTCATGTTCTAACCAATGCTTAAATAGCAGGTCTATTTAGTTTTTACTTCTCCAATACGCTTTATTCTGTTTTTTTAGCAGTCAACTCCATAGGCAGCCTAGTAGTCC
Source organism: Mixophyes fleayi (assembly GCF_038048845.1). Classification (NCBI taxonomy): domain Eukaryota; kingdom Metazoa; phylum Chordata; class Amphibia; order Anura; family Limnodynastidae; genus Mixophyes; species Mixophyes fleayi. The sequence continues at coordinate 55,278,018 of NC_134413.1, read as the reverse complement.
CGTAACATAATGAAGCAGCCAGAGAAAGGGCAAAGGCACGATTGCAAGTTTAATTCCTCTTCATCCATCTGTCAGAGTAGCTGCACTCTACACAAAACATTTAAAGTGTTTTGCCCTTCATTGGTCTTTTAGGTAGTCATCTAGTAACATGAGCTTTAAACATTAGAAGTGGAATGATTTACACATCATCCACTTTTCTCAATATTGTCTCATCTTGCGTAGACCCCAATACCTGAAGGCCACATTCATTTTCAGTTATGACAAGGTCTGTGAGCATTCTCATCTTGTGCATTACTCCATAATCTGTATTTTATGCATGTGCTAATAGTTGTGACAGGAGCATTACAATGCTACAAACAAATAAGAATGTATTGAGTGCAAGCTCTTATTGGTAAGTGAAGGTTTCAAAATCCATATGGTCAAGCTGATCACCATCAGCAGCATATGACCTATAATCGGATCCATCAACGTGACCTCTCGGTTACTTCCTGTACTTTTGATTATTACTATGTAGTATATGTATGGTGTTATGCTGAAAAGACTAAGGGGCACATTTATCATGTATCGGACAAAACGAGAAATACTTATCAATCCTTATCGCATGGATAAGGATTGATGTATTTCTCAAATTTATTAAAAATGGAACACAGAAACAGTAGTTCCGAAAAACTGCTGTTTCTGTGATAAAAAAACAAAAACACACTCACCACTGGCTCCGGATCTCTTCCTCTTCATGCTACTGCGCATGTGCCGACCGGAAAACTTGAGGCTGTGACAGGGAGGGATCATAAGATCACTCCCTGCGCATGCGCTGTCCAGCTCTGCTCTCCGGAGCAGAGCTAGACATACCGAAGAACACAAGTTTTAGCAGCATTTCCTATGATCAGCTGGCGTACATTAACACAACAAGTTCCCGAAAAAAACATTTTTTCGGGACTTGTTAGATTGCGGCCAGGAGCAGTCACCATTCTGTTGAATGGTGACTGCTCGCAAAAACGATCAGGAGTGCAAAGCAGCAGATATCAGTGATATCTGCTGCGATGCACCTTTAATAAATTTGCGGAGAGCACATCCTGGCCTAATTTACACGGTAAGTGCACGATAGTGCACTACCGTGCTTTCTTAAATATACCCCTTAGTCCTAAAAAGAATATCGATTTATAATTAAATATGACATTGTATTACAGTTGAATAATGAAACAATGCCCATCTCAATTACTTTGTTTTTGTCTCAAATTAATAACCTCATGTGTTAAACCATATGTACCAGAAGGGCTTAAAGTGCAAGGCAGATTGGGAGAGTATGCATAAATACAATCGAATGTTTACACATATACACTAAAAATATTTCTTTAGATTATATTTTTTTAGTCAAAAGGAAAGCCCTGGGCAGAGTGAGCAGAATATGTGGTCACACACTTTCTACACCACACACATAGGCCTTTAATTTTTTGTTAATGAACAGCTGAATGAGCTACAGTTTGAAGATGTATCATGGGAGTAGTGACAACCTTACCATGTTGGCAGGCACTTTTGGGCATACAGGAAGCTAAAGTGTCTGTGCTAAATTGGTCTTTAGTGCAAGAACTAAATGAAAATAAGATTTGAGAAAATTGATAGTTGTATGTGCAGATATGGAAGAGCTTTTAACGACTGAGGAATTCAACAAGGAAAAACTGAAGACGTCTGGAATTGTATATTCATTTTAATAGCTATAGCCATTTTAGAAGCATAGTGTACACGCTATTACTAGCCCACAGACAAGTGCATTTAAGGAGCAGCTTTATTTTTTGTTGCCATCTGTGTTCCTGAGCTGCTATTGATGAGGTCTGCTATAAGAATATATTAACAAAAGAGCACTTGAGTCCTGTAACAAGAATGTAAGTGTGTTCTGCAAGCCCAGTTTTCAATGTAACACACTTCATAGATTTGACCTTTAGATTCTAGAAGGAATAGCCTATGTTACCTCTCTGTGATATAAAGTGAATTATTATATGTAAGTCATTAATAAAATATATGCCTGCAGAGCAGGACCATGTTACGTTGTTCCCAGTTCAGAAAAGAACACTTACGTTTTGAACAATATTCTCCTTTCCATCCTTTCAGGCATGCTATGCTGCCATCAGATTCACAAACGTAGTGTCCAAAACGATCATCACGGGGCTTGCAAAGTCTAGAACAGCTTTCACCATAGTAATGTTCACTGCAGACAACTCTGTAGGAATATCTCAGTTGTGTCTTTGATTCTGTGGACATGACATCTCTGGACCATTCTTCACCAACATTAAGAGGTTTCTGGATTGCAAACATACTGACCAACATTTCATTTTGGTTTACATCTATAGCAAACAAAAAACACAAGACAAAAAAAAAATTAAATACCAGAAAACAAAGGATTTCAGTAACACAGACATTGTAATAAATATTTTAAGGAAGTTTCCCTGCCTTACATTAGGTTGGAATTTCTTTGATGTGCAGCATTTTGCAATACTAGCTTGAAAAAGTCCCAGTGCATCAGCTTAAACATGGGAATCATTGTGGCTAAACTGTATAAAAGCCAAAACGTCACCTATCATTTCTGATAGGAAGTCAAAGAAACCAAATGGAAGAGGCAGACTATACTATTAAAACAAAATTAAATTATATATAAAAGAAAAGGCTTAAAATGTGTTCTTCAATTCAAGAAAACATATTTGCATTTTACAGGGATTTAATAAATAAAAATTAAAGAAGGCAGTTTTATAAAGACCATACTTTTAGATGATTCATTTGACCGTTTTTAGTATTTAAAATAATAAATTTAAGAAATGTAATAAATATGTGAACAGTGACTTGGTTTTCGTAACGGAGCTATTATAATAGTACTAAAGGACTCCAAGGCAACCAAGCTAGCACTACAGTTTGTGGCCTCAAGAAAATGTTTCAATGTGAGAATTGTTTTGTTGAAATATTCTCTTCCTCTATGTCAGCAAAACATCCAAAAGCCATTATTTCTTTTCCAAAGGGCGGAATTTGAAAAAGGTGTAAAATACAGGAAAAGGCAGTCAGGACGATTTGGCAGACTTCTGGTTTTCTCACCAAAGAGCGGACTTCTTTCCCACGCCAAAAATAAACTGGAGGAAACGCAATTGTGTTGGAGATTAGGTATGTAGGGCCATGAAAAAAATATATATAAATAAGATATGTATATATCAAAGCAGGAGCTTCAGTTCTGTTTTTAAAATGGGAATCTCAAAGAAATTTAGTTTAAAGTTAACAGATAAGCGATTTTTTTTTTAATATATTTTATAAACATGAATAAAAAGGTCACAGTATTGATTATCAGAATATTTATAGTATATTGGTGGCTCATTGGTGGGACAATGGCGCCTCCTTGTGTCTATAAAATAATTCTATTTACCTGTAGGCTTATGAACAGCTTCGATAATCAGTGAAAACGTTTTCTGAAATAAAAAGCATAAGTATACTTAATACATGGGACAGATAGACAGTAAAATAAAAATGCAAATTTCATTTTTTGTATTTTAAGTTATAAAAAGCAAGATGGCAAAACAAACTTCAATTTCTATGGCGGTCATGTCCGCCTGTGCCATTTAATTAATCTAATTGAGTATAGCATTACTGCCTAGATCTCAATTAAACCGATCTTCTTTAGTTTATTTTCAGTAGAAGGGGTGGGGGTAGGATACGGCAGAATTATTGTGTCTACTGCCAGCACAGACTTTGAACCCATCTGAAGTTGTTAACATCTGTTACTGTCGTACACATGCAAGGGTTGCTTAGTTTACGATTGTGTATAAATATTTTCTGCTGGTTATTAATTCATGAAATCTGACTATATACACAAGCAGTTTAACCATTTCATCTGTTGGGGATATCTATATCTATCGTCTGTGTCCGCAATACTGTACATTTTGTAAAAATTATCCAAAGAAACCAGGCGATAGGAGAAGAATTGTCTCATACAACAAATAAAAATACATAAGATTTATGCAAATAAATAAATACACTTTAACACCATTAACTAGTGCTTTGATTGATGTTCTTACCGGCCATGTGAAGTTAAACGGCAACCTGATGGGATTGGTGAACCTTTCAATATTCCCAATGATGAACGAACTGGAGCCAAGCACCGGGGTGACCACATTGCCAAAAGTGCAGGACCCGGGGGAGACCACGGCCTGATAGTGTTTCAAGCATATCTTGAAGAAGATCCGGCAGTTGGGCATACACGAATCCCCATTCGCCAGCATCCCATTGGCATTTATAAACTCGTGAAGTTCCAGCTGGAAGACCCCGGAGCTAGATACCTTAAAAAAAAATAAAAAATACACAAGACCCCCTCAATCAGATCTCACTGGAAGAAAGGTTCCCATCTCTCACCTAAAGCTACAGACCACAAGGAACCCAAAGCTTTCTATGGCCATTACCTGCTGAAATATCATGAAGAGAAACGTCAAACCACAGATGCGACTGTGTTCCATCTTCATCTCTCTCTCGTGCTAGATAACCCAGCAGAAAATAAACAGCTCTCCTCTCCAGCACTTGTATTACACGGATTCCTTAAAAAAAATGCCGGTGATAGAATAAAAATAAAAAAATCCACTATGAAGAATGTCACATACACCTCAGATAGAAAGGGACCTTCTTTCAACAAAACAGCAGTCTGGAGCACCAAAAAACTACTAAGGTGTTATCCAGTTGGTTAAACATGCCCTTTGTTGCGAATAAATCCAGTATTCAACCTTATGAAGTCGTCTTTATTAGAAGAGACGGTCCTGACAACAGGTCAACTCCTGCGCAGAAAGGATCGATTTTTAAATGTGATCGTTTAGTTGTTAGGATACTCCTCGTCCACTGTATTGCGCTCAGCAAATGGAGCGCTGCTGTCCCTGTAGCTACTTATATAGTGTTGGCTCTTTCTAGCGAAAGCTCATTATGCGCTTGTCATTTACACACGGCGCCGCCCCCTCTATCTCCGATACATCTCATACACAGAATTAATGCCCTTCTGCTGCTGCACTGACCACCGGCGAGCCTATCTGATTATCACAAAGCCCCGCATCTGTTAGCATATTTACAACACGTATTATCAGAATTTTTTTCCCCAACATTAGCCTCCGTTGTAAAACGAAAAACAGTTTTGCTAAATATTTTACATCTCTCAAGCTATTTTGCAAAAAATAAAAATATTTAAAGCACAGAAATGAAAATATTGCTGATAAGTATAGATGACACAATTGCATAAACCTACTCTGTCTCTCACACATTAATTAATATATATATATATATATATATATATATATATATATAGACACACACCATAAAATAATATTTTTAAGCAAGTTGTCAAGATTATAACCTGTTTGGACTTTGCATGTGTTATCAGTTTAGAGATAGTAAGGTTGATGCTCCTGGCTTAGAGTGGCGTGTGCTGGTAAAAACTCCTGGCTGATTGCAATATGGGCTTATTGTTGAGTCGCGTGTCTCTCATTAAATCCAGGCACATAGAGGGCCTTTCATGTGCTTGTTAAAAGGGGGAGAGGGGGAGGTAGTTTGGGAAGATAAAGCTTCAGCTGTATGCTAATGAGGCTTCGCTTGCTTACTACCTCTACCATAGCTCATAAATCAGTAACCCTATTGATTCACCTGTACAGAATAACAGCTTCTATATTATACTAAACCACCTCTCATTATATCTTGAGATAATATTTATCTGTAGTGTCGTTTCCGTAAATAACATTCGTTTTATCTTTTGCTCTAATACGTTGCTACACATTTACTTACTAGGCTGAAAACAGTACATTTCATTCCATAAACTACTTGCATCTCAGTTGTAGTTCATGGAAATCACCACGCATGAAATTCAATTATTAAGGGTATGAAGAAATGTGTGTAAAGCTTTGTCGAATTACTTAAAAGTGTTGAAACTACAAAACATGCCCTTCTGTAGTGAATACATTGCTACTTTGTTGAACCATTGTAGAAGTCTGTGGATTATGCCTATGGTTATTGGGTCACTGCATAAATCGTACATATTTACTTTAAAAGGCTAAATACATCACTTGATTTCCAAATCTTATTTCTCCTCCCACCTACCTTCTATTAGTGTAAATTAAGCCTTATATTCATGTGAATCATTCTTATTTCTGTCTGTCTAGACTGAACCATATATTTACATAGTGAAACGCATTGCTTTTACTGCAAAAAAGCTGTTAAAAAGCATGCTCCATTGATAAACAGCTTCCCTGCCCGCATACCTAGACAAAGTATACATAGTTTGCAATTTTAGATTGCCGTGTTATTGTGGTTGCAAGATTTCAAAATATAGAACCTATTTAAATGCTTTGCCAACAAGTTTTAAAAGAATGTGTGCAATTGCTTGGATCAAGCAGAAAATAATTCACTTTTATTCACAGTAAATGTTTACTAAAATCTGGATATATAGTCACTGTTCTGATGGCTAGAATACCATGTGATACACAGGAACAAATGCATACTGTGTGTGTCCTTTCTACATAAAAGGACCTGTTTCAGACCAATACTTTCTCAAAGCCTTCAAATTGCTAACAATCCAGAAAATGTAAACATAGACATGAAGGATTGATTTCATAGCATGTCCTTTCTGTAATCTATTGATGACCTCTTCCTTACCAGGTAAAGCTTCAGACAAGTTCCTTTCCATAAAGGAGACATTTTAATTGGTAGCTCTAGCAGAAGCTATATATGATTTAATTGTCAGTGTCTGCACATCTAAGACTTATATTACTTTCTTACTTCTGGTCTTATATTGAACACTCACAGGATTTGCTGCCCTACAACATGATCCTTTCCACCTAGCACACAATGCTCTGCACCAGAATGTCCCACTTACCTTACTATTGAAGCAACCTGCTCTTCAATTAATTAATGAATCCAGCTATAGAAAGGAAGAGAGGAGGGAAGTTTGGGAGCAGAACATTTGGCAGTGGATGTAAGGAGTCATGTGAGAGAGTTTGGATTTTTAAATATAAAAGATATTTAGAAAAAAGTTATTTTTAGTGGGCGATCTCCATGTCATGCTGTGTTCCCAAACTTCCCACTTATTTTCCTGTTTTAGGTAACTGGGTTGAAGGCATTAAATAACTAATGAAATGGTGTTATTAAATTTCAGATAAGTTAGACAGGGTAACTGCAATAACAAATCCCATGAAGCTTGGGAGCAGAGCACTTTGATGTTGGAGGGTGTGCAATAAGCGATCCATTAACACCGTACAAAAACAATGTTTCAGGAACATCTACATTTGTAGAAACAGTCACCATAATAGATTATATGTTTGGGACACTACCCAATGTATAAGCCCATTGATGTAATTTAAGGGGAACTAAAACTGAAAAACATGAAACTTAATTGAGAAAGTTGACAAAATAGTTTGTTATGGATCAAAACCTGTGTGTGATCCAATGCTTGGTACAGAACTTTTATCGGCAAGTGCAGTGATGCATTACTATGCACAAAACACATCAAAACACTGTTTTGCTTATAGAACAAAATAATTAAATGAGCTGGTAAGGGTGGCATGTTCCTGATGTTATGTGGCAGCAAATGGCTTACATGTTCAGAAACTTACACCACATAAGAGGTGGCAGAAAGGGTGCAAGGACTTACTAAGTTCCTTGTGTCATTAGAGTGGCATAAGTACACCACAAGAACAATTTGGAACATAGATATGTGAACATCAACAGATTTATTCAAGGAAACAAAATTAAAATGTGTGTCACTTAAAATAAAGAAATCTCTGATGCCCGTCTACTATCGGATATTATATGAACATAAAAAGGGTAATTTGAGCAGTATATTGAGAAACAGGTTTTAATTAATGATGTGTGTGAACCAAAGGTGATAGTAGGACCTGCTCAGTGAGTGACTGATGCTTTCTGGAGTCCAACCTTCAAAACCGCAAAGAGCTCACACATTGGATTGGATTGCATAGATGGACAATGGCCGTGCACACTTGTGGATGTGAATGTGCGTATGAATGAACTGACCCATGAAATTAGGTGCAATTGTATATGCATAGCTGCACTGTGCCATGTAAGTCTTGTTCTTTGTAAATAACCCTAAGGGATAAATTTACCAAGCTGCGGGTTTGAAAAAGTGGAGATGTTGCCTGTAGCAACCAATCAGATTCTAGCTATCATTTATTTAGTACAATCTACAAAATGAGAGCTAGAATCTGATTGGTTGCTATAAGAAACATCTCTACTTTTTCAATGCCACAGATTAAAAAACTTACCCCCAAGTGTTGTAAAAGGGCAATTTAAAAGTTTTACTGTGTGTAGCATATTCATTTCTGTGTGGCCTAATCTGTTGGTTCTGGCTATATTTTATTAATGATAGGAGCTGCAACAACCCATATTTTCAATATAAATGTGAGCATTACTAAGTGAATAAAGTAGCCCACAGTGTATTGAATAATAATGCATCTGTGCAGAAGTGCAATACAGTAGCATTTATGTATGCCTCTAAATTTGGCATTTCAGTACTTGCCCAGTTAAACGTTTTTTTTTAAAAACAAACAAAAATCAATAACCATAAATATACTTTCTACTTCCCCCCAATTAAAATTTGTTAGTATTACCAATTTTTCAGAATATATATGGTGCAGAATATTAGAATTTCAGCATGTAGAGCTAATTCACAACTATATTCATAAATTGATCTGCAGAGTATTTAAAAGCAAAAGCAGGGTGATGATTGTCATTTAGTAGTGTGTTGATGAGTCTCCAAGCAAGCTCAGTGTCAATTATACGTCTGCTTAACAGAAGTCACCTCCTGACCCCAGCTGTGGCCTCGCCTTTTTGTGCAACTTGCCAACATAGACTTCTTTGCTGCTATCAGATTGGCACGTGGCGTCCTCCCTTACTCTCCCTATAACACTCCCATCCCTGCAGATGAGGCACACGCTGGCCTAATTACAATATGAATGGAGGAGTCGATGGAGCAGCAACAGTTTGCTCACCTCACCCCTTAGCCTTATCCTCTCTTGTTTGTGAGCCTGAAACATTTCCAAACACTGGCAGCTCTCAATCACGCCACATATTTGTACAGTGATGGACACTAAGAATTAAAGGGACTTCTTTAATAACATGGTACAATGTCCACAAATGTGCTGTAACCAATTACAGCCAATCAGATGTGAATTTTCTTTTTCTGTACTAGGCTATAAAAATAACAACTGCAACACAGAACGAGCCCACACACGTTATAACTTTGGGCAAATGTGGACGAAAACGACAAACAAATTGGCCCATGTGTGGGTGGTTTTATATAAAACCGCCAAAGCAAACATAAAGAAGATTTCCCTGCCCAGAAAAGCTTAGACCTCAATGCCACTGATTAAAGTAGGACGTATCAGCATTTCCTGGCACTAGTGAATGAAATATGGAACGTCATTCATAGGGGTAAAAATAAAATAAGCAAGTGAGGATGGAACCATTATTATAGAAGAGAATAAAGTGGAAAAACTAACTACATAATAATTTTCTGAAAAGTAGCTTGCTGATAATTGTATAATAAAATTATATATATAGTATAATACAATTATATATAGGGTTTGATCGATAACTTTAAGCCAGGGTGCAAGCTTATCACAATGGACCAAGCATTTGGCCGCCCGAGCATATAGTGTATCATGCCTTATTGGAAAATAATATGCCAAATGAGCTTTTGCCCCTTTGCTACTTTTGACAGTTCCCACTTGCAACAGATTTGTATAGAGCATTGTAGAAAGCGTTCAACCCGGGGAATGCCATTTGTTTTAAATTGTCAGCCATAATAATATCTTTCTTTCCACAATGTTTAATAATGTTGTACAATATTGTATAACAATCCTGAACTGGCATTCATGCCACCTGAATGTCTGTGTCAATTTGTGTCCTCTTTCACAAGTGAACATGCTTGGCAGAGCCATTGTATAATCACAGGCGACAGCGGAGCGCTTGCAAATTTTAGCCTGGGGGGCAAGACTTGACTCAGCAGGATATTAGGAATATTTTAAAGGAGAGAAAAAAAGGTGACCAAACCCAAGGTAGCCCATTACAGGACTGGCCCTGGGGGCAGATGCCCCCTGCCCCAGCCTAGCCTGCCCCTGACAGGCGAATAGGAGTATCTGTGTCAGTTAACTACTCCCAGTGATGTATAAGTACACGTTTGGGTGCACATGCCACCGACATCGGGTGCTTCTCTATTTAATTCCCTTGTTTCTGAGCAATAGGTTGTGCTAGCGTTGTATATGCATTATAGACTATTGATCTGATCTTCTGGTACTGACCTGCCTTGTTCTTGATTGCTATACAGTCAAGAACAGGCCAAGTCCTGAGCATGATTGGGAGGGGCATTTTATAGTCACACCCGAATAGGCGCATTTTTGTATTTGAGCCAGTTAACCACCCCCATCCATCTCATCCTTCTGTATAATCTGCTACTGCCTAGCGAGGCTTTGTGGGTGCATCCCAATAGTAAAGCGCTACGGAATCTGCTGGCGCTATATAAATAAATGATGATGATGTTGATGTTGATGATGCATCCTGTGAGTACCTCCAACAAAGCTCCACCACTCCATTGCAGTGGGTCTCACTGGTGCCTGCTAGTCTCTACACCTCAGATCTAACCAGCACAAGTCACTAGCAACTGGGTTCACATACTAGCCAATTACTTAAGGATTACTTTTAAATGCCATTATTAGTATTCATATTTATTAAAACCTATAAAATTTGCTAATTACAAAGTAAAATTGTCTGCTCACTGTATTTATGATAATAGTGTGATATTTTTCAGAAGGGTTTTTATATTAAACACAATGCATTTGTTCTTCTGGCTTGTAGGAAATGGTTAGTTTTGTTAATGTTACTTGATGGATGTGTTGAATTTGTTAATCCTTAAGCAACATAGGCGCAAGACCCCTGACCCACTGCCAAAGAAGCGCTAACTTATCTAGAGGAGTGTGCAAAAAACATTTTCTGGAACCAACTGACTGGAACTAGAGTATGTCTGCTCAATAGTTGACCTGATCCATCTGGCTGCAGTCTGCTTAGATACCGGCAGACTAATGGAAGCATTATAAAATAAATAGTTAAGAATGTGTCAAAATAATAGAGTAAAGGCATCATTCACGAACATTGTTTTTGTATCAGTGAAAGTGTTTCAATAGTAGATGCTATTATTACTACTCAAATTTTACATGATTTACCTTCAGATCTGTGCTCATCATCTGTCGTAACCATAAGCTGAAAAGATTGGGACTCTGAGGGTCTGCCTACACCGCTGGTCGTGAGTGCATACACACTGCAGAATCGGCACAACAGTGTTCCATCATTGAACAAGATTTTAGGTTCAGTTTAACAATCAAATGAAACGATACAATGTTCTTTGGAGCGCTAATCATTCATCGTTGGAATGTACATACTAATGCAATATCGGGCTGAACGTTCATTTACCGTGTGATTGGCCAGCTAATTAGCCTAAATGAGCGTTCCAACACCAAAAACTACAATTTCAATATTTGAACATACTCACCACATATATTGTATAAAGACACTACAACCTCTAAGCTGTAAGGCATCACAACCCATATAAGAACGATTCATGTATAGAATGTGGATTATTTTGGTGGCATTTGGTGCTGTTGTGAGGGCGGTACTCCCGAAGAACGTCTCGAAGAGTCCCCTGTAATGAGGAAAGGTTCTCACCTGATCCCGAGGGTCGCTATGGGCGGAATCCGTCAAGTGCAGGAGGCTTCTGCTGCAGTCACGGTCCCTCCTGCGTGCGAGAGGAACAGAGGCACGAAAACAATGGGGAAAGAGGAAGGGGGTGTCCGGAATGCCGCCCAGGACTAGAGGGTTACTCAGCCCCGCTTTGCGACTCTCTGTTTTATTCTGGCCAAGCCACGCGGCTCCAAGAGTTCGGGGTAGAAAACGTTCTTGCCCGAACTCCCTACTCCCCTCTGGGGAGGGCCACAGGTGTGGGGACAAGACTCACTCCGCCGGCGGTGCACCGCGAGGTATCACAGTCCCCACCCGGAACCGTCAGTCTCCTGCCGGCGTGCGGGCGGACTCCGTCTTACCCCTCGAGACACCGTCTGCCCTGGGACCGTCAGGCAACCTTGCCGGAGCCCAGGCCAGACACCCCAATGGAACCGTGGACGGCCGTGACCAACCCCGGAACTCACAAGGGCAGAGCTGCACTGCCCCAGTGGAACCGCGGAACGCCCGAACCGCCCTCGGAACTCAGAAGGGCTGTGCTACACTACCTCTAATCTCCCCCAGCCCGCAAAGAAGTCGTGCCACACCGCCGCCCAAGGATCTGCCCCACCAGAGTCTACACGGAAGGGGGAAGGGAAAGGGGATAGACAGTACTTACCGGCTCGGGAGACCCTCCTCGGTCCTTCTCTCTGGGGTGGGACGTAGCTCGCCTACTTGCCCTTCCCAGGCCGTACGCACGGCCCGGGAACGAGTTGAGTCCACCCGGCGATCAGTCCCAACACACCACTTTCCGACCCCTGCAGGGAGACACAACACGCCCCAACCACCCACTACACCGTACAAGCCCACCCGCCACAGTACAATACCCCCAATACAATACTCAATTGACAGTACAATACCCCCAATACAATACTCAATTGCACAGTACAATACCCAGGACCCTATTAAACGGCAAAGTACAATATCAAAGCAGAGTGTGTGAGTTCCTGCCCTACTTTGCCCCAAGGGTGATACGGATAGGAAAAGGGAGAGGGGGAACAAAGGCAGGATTCCAAATACGGGGCCTAAAGCCTGGGGGTGACCTGAGGGCCTCGCGCCCTATGGGATCTACTCAGGGTCTGGTGCCCTATTGGGTCTAACGGGAGCTATCAAACGGGAAGGCAGACTTAATGGACGCCGGCAGAAGGCCCTGGGCCCGAGTAAATAGTGACCGATAGCCTGCGGGCGTGGGCCCGGGAGAGGTGGTCCCCACTGGGGTCTTACCTGGTCTAGGTCCTCCGCTCGCGACGTCAGCGTAGCTCCTCTTCGGTCCTGCTAATGCTGTCCGCCCGGGCTGCCTGCCGTGCTCTGGCTCCGTGACTATCTGCTCTGCTCTGCCTTCACCAGACAGATTAGCTCCTCTGTCTGGACTGGTCTTGGTGATGTCCACCGCTGTGGCTGCTGCTGTGGGTGCTGCTGCTGCTGTGGGTGCTGCTGCTGCTGCTGTGGATGCTGCTGCTACTGCTGTGGATGCTGCTGCTGCTGTGGGTGCTGCTGCTGCTGCTGTGGGTGCTGCTGCTGCTACTGTGGGTGCTGCTGCTGTTGCTCTCTCCGGACGTCCTCCCTCCAGCTTCACTTCCCGCCGAACAGACTGGCCTCCACGTGGCCGCCGACAATATCTCCGGGCCGGGCGCCTCCCTATGACCTCATCACGGCCGGGAGCCGTGATTGGTCCGTGGCCGGGCGCCGTGATTGGCCCGCGGCCCGTCTGTGGAGCTGGCGTCTCCACACTGTAGCCCAGGACCTAGAGCTATGAGGAAGCCCAGACCATCCTCCAGTCAAACTCCAAGGTTCAGTCATGATCTTGACAAGAGCTTATACTTATCCAAAGCAGTTTGAGGCTTGCTATGTACACAAATGTACCTGGGGTAAGTGACACTGTGTATTATAAAGAAAAACTTAAAACTTATCCAGGGGAAGGGGGAAAGTGGGGCACCCAATAGTACGTTAAAGTTTGTTTGGAAGTAAAATATAGAAGTTTAAAATGTACATTATAAAACGATAGCAGAGCTTATTGCATACCCCAAAGCAGAGGAAATGAGGAATTGAAACTACAAGTACTAGCATACCCTTCCCACAATAAGCTCCTATATATTCTCAAAGCATGCTGGGACTTGTAGTTTCACAACAGCTCTCGCAAAAACAAACCCAACTGATAGACCAGTGTTGGTTAACTTGTGACACTTCAGGTGTTGTGAAACTACAAGTCCCAGCATGCTTTGAGAATATATAGGAGCTTATTGCGGGAAGGTTATGCTAGTACTTGTAGTTTCACAACACCTGGAGTGTCAGAGGTTAGCCAACACTGTGATAGACAAAACACACAATGTATCCAAGCCTCTTAAAAATTATCCAGAGCCATTTGCAACTACTCATTTTAAGTACCAAACTCATACATAGTAGAATGATAGAAAAATGATTCTACTTCAACCCATGTCCTAAGCTAGATTCAACTGTCAACCCATAACTTATAATTTAGGTGCCACTGCCTGCAGCAACTCCAGCCCATCCGTTGTTTGGAGATGCAGTAAAGAGAGGAAGCAGTATCTGATTGGGTGATAACATTAGTTTGTCCGATTAATTTTAAAATATCTCCAAACTATGAATGAGCTGGAATACATGCAGGCAATAGATATGCAAAAAAAAGATTTGGAGTGCAGTGGAATTTCACTAATGGCAGGGTCTGGTTGATAGACCACCAAAGATATATATGGGTAAAGGATGAATGAATAAAATAAACCCATTGTGAACATTCGCTTTAACTGGAGTACTGCTTTTGTTTATTTAACTTGAAAGCAGGCACACCATAGTGTCTTATTGGTTCTGCCTCGTGACAATCTGTTGCAGGTGTTCTACAGATCATAGCATTTTATTGTTTTAAGGTCTTTACATGTTGGATAGTACAACTGATAGGATTCATTTACAAGTGTCTTTATAGCCACACCTTACCCTCCAAAGGATCAGGTGCAGATTGTTAATGAAAACAAAAGTTTAAATATAGTAACTACAATACCTTAGAAGTGAGTGGGATTATCTATGATAATTATACACATACAAACATATATATCAGTGGTAGTGTATGCTGTCTGCTGTACTAGCATGCAATGTTTACTATCTATTAATGAAAGATATTATCCAGCATCATAGCTGGTGTCCATCTGTCTCATATTGTCTATGGCTCTCTAGTACTGCATCTATGTCCTGCCCTTCTTTCTGTGACTATGCCAGATGGCCTTTCCAGCTATATCAACATGTGTAGGGTGATGTTGCTTAGTGCAATAAACCTTAAGTACAATTTACAATAAATAATCAAAACCCACACATACTAGCATCTGCTGAAACCAGTCTTACCTAGGTTGCCTTTCAATATCGATTTATAAAACATGTAATCATTCAGCTTTTTATCTTATAAAGCAATATGAAGTAACAGAACTGATTTTGTATTTCATCAATACAGAGTGGGACTATTACCACTAATTACTAGAAATCGTTGGCGGACTAAACATATTTAATTGTTATGTGGCCTTCAGTAAATATTTTTTTATTAATGTCTAAGGGGCATATTTAATAAAGCACGATAGTGCTTTTAACGGGTCATTAAGGTCCCACAGTGTCCTCCGCAAATTTATTAAGGGGGCATCGCAGCAGATATCATGGATATCTGCTTCTTTGCATTCCTCTTCGTTTTTGGGAGCAGTCACCATTCAACAGAATGGCCGCAATCTAACAAGTCCCGAAAAAACATTTTTTTCGGGAACTTGTCATGTTAATGTACGCCAGCTGAAATCTAATGCTGTCAGCTCTGCTCCGGAGAGCAGAGCTGTACAGCGCATGTGTGGAGGGATCACATGATCCCTCCCTGTCACTCAGCGCTCTCTCTCTGCAACTATCGTTGCAGAGACAGAGAGGGGATCTGTGTGCGCATGTCCAGTTCTTGGAACTGGACATGCGCAATTGAAGAGTGAAGAGAAGACCCGGAGACAGCGCTTCCGAAGAGGGGGGTAAGTATGATTTTTTTTATCACTGAAACAGCAGTTTTTCGGAACTGCTGTTTCTGTGCAGGGCTGTACATAAATGTGAGAAGTAGTTCAATCCTTATCATTGCGATAAGGATTGAAAACTACTTTTCACCTTATGTGAATATTGATAAATGTGCCCCTATATTCCTTATTTCATTGAAAGTACATTTAATTTCTCTGCAATATTTTTTTGTGTTTATATATACAAACAATAGATTATTTCATTTTAAATAAAGGAAATGTAATAATAAATAATGTACACTGACTATAATTTCTAATTGAGTAATGTGTTTAAAATGAATCTTAATTGGAATTTGACTGACTGGTGCTACGTAACTAGTGGCACCATACAAATAATCATTACATTGCAAGCAGCACTCCTTGGTTTGGGAAACTACCATACATGTGAAACATTTCCTTTACAAAGAGATCTGCTAGTAAAGAAACTGAAGAACATGTTTGAATTGACTTTAAGGTTTTGAAGATTTTGTGGGCAATATATTAGGTGTATATGCTGGATCTTAAGATTCACACCATCCGCCTATATACCTAATTGCATGTGAATGCTTAAAGCATGATAACTTGTTATTAAGTGTATCATCATCATCCTGCGAAGACAGCAGTCATCACCATCATGATCTTATTGATAATAACTAGTGTTTTAATGTAGTTTAGTAAAAAATATTTAAATACAAAAAAACAAAATAAAAGCATTAAATAAAAGTATGTGGGAGTTGTGTTTTTTTCAATAAAGTTTTTTTTCACGTTGTGAGTGTGTGTTTATTTTTCAGTTTGTTTTTCTTTTGCAGGTGCACTACAGGTCCAAGCGGGCATTGGATTGTCAGGACATCTGGCATATCCAAACAGTTTAAGGCTACAAGGTCTTGCTGGTACCAGTAGAATGCTAATATCTATATTTTAAAAGTTTATTACCCCAACACCCACTGCACAGGTTAGCACCTGGG
The DNA here is from genome assembly GCF_038048845.1 of Mixophyes fleayi. Lineage (NCBI taxonomy): Eukaryota > Metazoa > Chordata > Amphibia > Anura > Limnodynastidae > Mixophyes > Mixophyes fleayi. The sequence goes on along the minus strand of NC_134413.1, from coordinate 55,261,253 downwards.
ATAGAAAGATTATAGGGCAAAAATGATTTAAATAAAAAGATTGTGCTTACCTGACATCCCCAAGTTCGTCCGCATCGCTTTTGATCAACAGTCAACGGGACACCATTGACTTCAGCAGAGGAAGAAGGTAAGGGGTGAGAGGGAGAAAAAGCGGAGGTGGGAGAAGATGTAGGTCAAGAGGAAAAGTGGCTTGTGAGAGAGACACGGTGGGAAAGTGCGTGGTGGGGGCACATGGTAGAAGAAGGTGGGGATATGGGAAGAGGGATGAAGGAAAGGAGACAGACACAAACAGGGAAAAAGAAAGGACAGACACCCCAAATACAGAGACACAAAAACCCAAAGGTTAAACAACAAAGATTTAAGACAGATACACAAAGAATGGGAAGAAACACACTGTAAACATACAAAGGGGAGACACAGATGCACATGGGGAGAAAGGTACACATACAGAGGGGCAAATATAAAGGTGGAGACAGAGACACACATGGGGAGAAAGGTACACATACAGAGGGGCAAATACAAAGGTGGAGACAGAGACACACATGGGGGAGAAAGGTACACATACAGAGGGGCAAATATAAAGGTGGAGACAGAGACACAGATGCACATGGGGAGAAAGGTACACATACAGAGGGGCAAATATAAAGGTGGAGACAGAGACACAGATGCACATGGGGAGAAAGGTACACATACAGAGGGGCAAATATAAAGGTGGAGACAGAGACACAGATGCACATGGGGAGAAAGGTACACATACAGAGGGGCAAATACAAAGGTGGAGACAGAGACACAGATGCACATGGGGAGAAAGGTACACATACAGAGGGGCAAATATAAAGGTGGAGACAGAGACACACATGGGGAGAAAGGTACACATACAGAGGGGCAAATATAAAGGTGGAGACAGAGACACACATGGGGAGAAAGGTACACATACAGAGGGGCAAATACAAAGGTGGAGACAGAGACACACATGGGGAGAAAGGTACACATACAGAGGGGCAAATATAAAGGTGGAGACAGAGACACACATGGGGAGAAAGGTACACATACAGAGGGGCAAATATAAAGGTGGAGACAGAGACACACATGGGGAGAAAGGTACACATACAGAGGGGCAAATATAAAGGTGGAGACAGAGACACACATGGGGAGAAAGGTACACATACAGAGGGGCAAATACAAAGGTGGAGACAGAGACAGGGGCTGATAAAGTCATGCACACTAGGGGGATGGAGGAATATAAACAGCTAGAATAATGAGAGTAACTGGGGGGGGGGGGATGAAGGTGGCAGAAGTGCTCAGGAACCAAGTACCCAGTAGAGAAGGAGCAGAGGTCATGGGGCATGTGTGCACTGTGTACAGAAGAGGCTGCTCCCCTGGAAAAACAGAGCCTCTATGTGGGGAATAGGCAGTATGGAGTCAGTAATGAGGACGGCCAACTGTTGTCCCCAGTAATGTAATTATACAAATCACGCTATAACGTAATTTAATTACCGTCAATGCAGTCTATTAGAAAGAAAGAAAAATAAAAACTCTGGTGGGCAATTCGCCTCTGCTGGTGCCCAGCCCAGTAACTGGCACATGGAGCACCTGCTCCACACACTCCGCCCACGATATGTTCCTGGGTGTAGATGATAGTTAAACTGTGCACATATGAAAATTATGCTCATTAAGAGTCCGCATATACAGGACTACTTAAAAGACCCTTAGAAATGGTTAAGCTGCCTATGGGATATTGGAGAAAAAAATTGCTACTCAGTGGCCTGCCAGATAGCTATACAATGCTTATGACTGCACTTCATGCTTATAATTATCTGTTGCTAACTTCTCTTCTTTTAGGTAATTGTCTTTTAAAATAGATAATATAATAGATTTATTGTTTATTTGTCTCAATTTATATCTGGATGGTTACGAATGACAGGAAGAGAAGGAGATACGTGGGAGAGTGGAAGAGGAGGAGGTAGGTACAGCTACAGTTGACTCGGTAGCCATATCCTGAGGAGAATTATTAGTTCTGAAGCATATGCCTATAAGTCTGCAGAGCCTGCGAAGAGCAGAGAAACACATGTGTGACTGCTGCATGTTTACAAGTCCTGGAGCCAATCAGGGAACGAAGGGGGCGGAACTATCTGGCATCGGGGCCCACCGGGGAATACCCTGGCTCCCTGGTTTATTTTTTCTAAACTATAGTCAAGAATTTATGTGCCACATTAACAATGCTTCTCTATTTTCAAATTTAATGTGCCTGTTGACAGGGGTGGGCCGACACATTCCAGCCCGGGGGGCGCACAGGTGGCCGCATCACATGACATGCGATGCGGCCGCGTCAATCATGACACGGCCGAATCGCGTGTCATGTGATGGGGCCGCCTGTGCGCTGATGCGGCCGCATCGCGTGTCATGTGATGCGGCCGACTGTGCGCCGCTGGAAATATGCACCGGAGCAGGAAGAGGCCCCATAGGAGAATTGGGAGGAATCCCGGGAGAAAGCCCCGCATGTTACGAGCCACGGCGGCTCTGGACACCGCCGCGACTCACTTCCAGGTATGGCCAGGTATTTCCTCCAGAACCCGGCCGTTGCCTAGGCAACGGTCGGGACGCTCTCTGCCTCCTGCGCCGCGTCCCGGCATCTAGGGCAGCCGGGCACGTGCGCATTCCTCATTTAATTATAGCCAGCAGGGCACCGTTCATTGGCTCAGGCTCGTTTATTAGGCAGCAAGGGACAAGCCCTTACTGCCGGTTATAGTTCCTGCTTTCGCTGACTAGCCTGCTCGTGTTCCTGGTTGCTCTTGGTGTAACACCATCTGGGTAACCGTGGACCGGTTCAGCAAAATGGCCCATTTTGTACCTTTAACCAAGTTACCTTCTGCTCGTTCATTGGCCACCTTGTTCGTCAAATATATATTTTGTCACCATGGACTACCAGAAGATATTGTGTCGGACCGGGGCTCACAGTTTATCGCAGTCTTCTGGAGGGCCTTTTGTTTGCTCCTAGGCATCACCCTCAGTTTGTCTTCTGCCTACCACCCTCAGTCGAATGGACAAACCGAAAGGGTGAATCAATCCTTGGAGCAATACCTTCGACTGTATATTTCTAAACATCATGACAACTGGGCTGACCTCCTTCCATGGGCCGAATTTGCGTACAACAACGCATGCCACTCGTCTTCCCGATACTCTCCTTTTTATTGTAACCTGGGGTTTCATCCCAGAGTCAACTCCTTATCCTCTATATCCACTGACAGACCACCCGAAATCGGAGCGACGGCCACTCGCCTTAGGAAGATATGGAAGGCAGTGCATCGGTCCTTGCTTCAAGCTTCCTTTAAGTCTAAGGTCTTTTATGATTTACATTGTTCCACTTGTTCATTTAAGGCTGGAGACTCTGTGTGGCTCTCCACTCGGAAAATATAAGACTCCGTCAGCCGTGTAAAAAATTAGGACCCAAATTTATTGGTCCATTTACCATTCTTAAGCAAATCAACCTAGTGGCCTTTAAATTGAAGCTTCCGGAGTCTTTAAAAATTCCCAGTAATTTTCACTGCTCTTTGTTGAAACCTGCCCGGTCTTCCAAACAATTCAAACCCCGGCAATGTCCTAGACCTCAGCCAGTTTCAGTAGACGGACATCAAGAATTCATTGTTGAGAAGATCCTTGATTCAAGAAAGGTCCAAGGTCAGTTCCACTACTTGGTTCATTGGAAAGGATACGGCCCGGAAGAAAGGTCCTGGGTACCTCAAAGAAATCTTCACGCAGATGACATACTTGCTGATTTCTTTAAAAAATTTCCCGGAAAACCTGGGTGTCGGGGTTCCTTGACCCCTCCTCAAGGGGGGGGGTACTGTTACGAGCAGCGGCGGCTCTGGACACCGCCGCGACTCACTTCCAGGTATGGCTAGCCGTCCCGGCCGTCGCTATGACGACCGGGACGTCATTTCCTCCAGAACCCGGCTGGTCCTAGGCAACGGTCGGGACGCTCTCTGCCTCCTGCGCCACGTCCCGGCATCTAGGGCAGCCGGGCACGTGCGCATTCCTCATTTAATTATAGCCAGCTGGGCTAAGTACTCCCTGCTGTGCAGGGCACCGTTCATTGGCTCAGGCTCGTTTATTAGGCAGCAAGGGACAAGCCCTTACTGCCGGTTATAGTTCCTGCTTTCGCTGACTAGCCTGCTCGTGTTCCTGGTTGCTGTACCTTGGATTGATTGATTCTTCGTTGCTGACCTTCTGCCTGTCTCCTGACTCCGTTTTGATTGCCTGTGCCCTTTTGACCCCTTTGCCTGGATTTCTACTCTGCTGATTTGCCTGTGCCCTCTGACTCCGGTTCGTGTCCTGGACATTTTGTTTGCTGCCAGCCTTGACCCTTGCCTGACCTGACTCTGCTATTTCTCTCATCTGCTATCGCTGGGTTCTCCCCAGTCCGCACACAATTCACGACCCTCAGCTGTCTGCGGCCAAGTCTGTCCCCACCACTAGGGGCTCCAGTGAAAACCTGACTTCTGAGCAGACTCCGGGTTTTGTGTTACTGGCTGTGGGGGTTCCTAACACCGCAGGAGGAGTGGGAGGAATCCCAGAAGGAGGCCCCACAGGAGCAGTGGGAGGAATCCTGGGAGAAGGTCCTGCAGGAGGAATGGGAGGGATCCTGGGAGGAGGCCCCGCAGGAGTAGTGGGAGGAACCCAGGAGGAGACCCCATAGGAGGAGTGGGAGGAATCCCGGGAGGAGATCCCGCAGGAGGAGTGGGAGGAATCCTGGGAGGAGGCCCCGCAGTAGGAGTGGGAGCGATCCCGGGACGAGGCCCCGCAGGAGGAGTGGGAGGAATCCGGGGAGGAGAACCCGCAGGAGCAGTGGGAGGAATCCCGAAAGGAGGTCCCACAGGAGGAGTGGGAGGGATTCTGGGAGGAGGCCCCGCAGGAGGAGTGGGAGGGATCCCGGGAGGAGGCCCCGCAGGAGGAGTGGGAGGAATCCTGGGAGGAGGCCCCGCATGGGGAGCTGGACAAGGCTGTTGAAGAATGTAAGTATCTTGAGTTTAATTTTGAGGACATTTTTGTGGGGTTGAGGGGCCAGTGTAGTCATGAGAAAGCCTTAATTTCACACAGTGAATTTTACCCTAGACAGACAAAATTATCCATCCACAATTTTCAGACATGATGGATCAAATAAGTGTTTTGTGGAAATCAACTCTTATGTCACTTTTTATGTTGCGTAGGCGACTTCTGACCAAATTCATTTAGGTATGTATCTGAAGATCCGTTGCTTGATGAATCCGTCCGTATGTTGCTTGCGCTAATATGCGTATATTACATTACGCAAGTTGCACTGAGAATGCTAATGAATCAGGTCCTATATGTTTACTTATTTCCTTGGTAATTCATATACGAGCGAGGTGCCAAATACATTTTATATGAATTGATTACATCAGAGGAATGGGAAAGTATTTGTAAAATATGTATATCATATATAGGGATATATTATAGATGTACTGATTAATTCAAATTAGATAGATTCATTGTGTGAGCCAATGATTGGTTTATTGTGGAACATGCTGAATTAGTGACTCGTAACAATGCAGGTTTTTAAGTTTATTTACTTTCTATCTATGAACATAATATTTCGGAATAATGTTTAGGATTGTCTTCTCTTGAATAATATATACATTTTGGGATAATTGGATAGAAGTTTGTAATGCACCATGTCTGTGATATTTCCTGTTACGCAGGTGAAGCCCCTTAATGAGTTTTATCCCGCTTCATATAGAGAGGAGTTTTTCGCAAGAAATATTTAATTTGACTGATTCCTTTGATAAAGTCACTAGCAGAGGGAAGAAATGCATCAGGGCATTGATGCTAACAATGTTACTCTACTAATTTAAGATGTCGACCAAGTATATTTGAGCTCCAGAGAATTGAATCAGTGACTGCACACTAATACAGACACTGTGGATTGGACACCGTTTCTTCAAAATCTGCCTTTTCAAAATCTGTAGGAGGACTCGTATCCCATGCAAGTATATTCTTGCTAAAGCCTTGATCTGGTAAAGAAAAATGTACTACCGTTTAATATTTGAAAGTTTGTGACTCTATGTTCTGGAAGATACATTGTTCTTAAGAAAATAGCAAGACTTTACATTCCTTATTGTTACGACTCTGCCTGTACTCTGTTCTGCCCCTGAACTGTACACCATGCCTGTAGGAGTTAATTTCCTTACCTGATTAGAACTGCACCTGTCTCACAGCTTCAAATACCTGCCTCAATCTATGCTCTGTGCAGTTCATCGTTAATCCCTGGCTGCTGCTTGTTTCTCCCTGTTCCAGTGTTTGTTCTACTGCTGTTTAATCTCCCATTGTGACCTCAGCCTTATTACCGGTTTAGGCTTATTCGCTTGTGACCCTGAACTCTGCCTGGATACTGGATACTGCTTGAACTCTTGTTGCCCTGACCCCTGCCTGGTCACCGGACTCAGCTACTCTGTTTGCTTCCCTGGACAGACTCGTGCATTCTGGAAATTAAGTATCTCTATACTTGTTCCTGCATTTTAACTGTATTTGTCATTGCTAGGAACCTGTTGCTCTGTGGACTTTCCTGCCATTCATCACACCAGTTCATATTTGTGTATTGGAGCTATACCTGTTTATGCTGCTACCTGAACTGAATCCTTGTTCACATATGTTGCCTAAATAAAGTTACTTGGTTTCTATACTTCCGCTGCCGCTTCCTGAATTCTCTAGGAATCGTAACACTTATCTGCTGTTACACTAATTATTTAAACATTTTGAATGATTCCCTTTTGTTTCTAAAGGGCACACTTTTTTTGGAGCCTGTAATTGATTGGAGAAGTTGGTCCTCCCCTTTTATTTTTCATACGAGGTCATTAACAGTTCATTGATAACACTGCAGTGCGTTATTTTATTGGCAGTATACATTATTATTATTATTATCGTAGATTAATACATGACTGTGCTTTTATAAATAAATGTAACATTGTATGTATTTAATACAGACTTGAGTGTTTTTTTTGTTTTTTTTAAATGTTATTATCAACCGATATTGAGCACAGTTTTAAATTGTTTCTGGTAGCTCCAGTGAGCTCTAATCTAAATTAAATGTTTTAGTATAACTATGTAACAAGGTGGATATTTGGTTTCGAGAGAGAATAGTAGAAAAGGAGCAAGGTAGGTATTCCACTTTCTGGATAGCACCCCAGTTTCAGACACCTAAAGCTCAGCCGGATGAGCCCATGCAGTTCAGGAGTTCTTGTTTGCCAAATTAAGAAAGAGGAAGGCAATTTAAACTCAATCTGTGACTGTTCTGTGCAGCTCCTGATCATTTACTAAAACAGTGCCCTAAGAAGCCAGGAAACTCCATGGCCTAGAAGGTACTGGAGACATCTCACTAGGCGTATTATTATGTATCCCTGACAAACAGAGCTCTCTCATCTTTTCATTGATGGTACAATTTAAAACCCCTAAAGGGGTATTTGAGTCCAGTGCATTTTTTGATTCTTGGGCAGCAGGGAACTTTATTTCTGCCCCTTTGGTTAAGCAGTTGGTAGCAAACTACCAGCAATGGTAGCTATTGCTGGGAATAAACTTTCCAGAACACACACACACACACACATATATATATATATATATATATATATATATATATATATATATATATATATATATAGGTTTGAGCTGCGCACAAGTACAAATAAGCAGAAAAAGGTCACTATTTATGAGTACATACAAGAAAAGTTCCTTTGAAATAAGAAACCTCTAGTTTCTGTTACCCTGGTAGAAATTCTTTAATTATAATGTTGAAATAACCATACAATTTCAGTTGTTTATTTCGTACTGTCATCTTGTTATTAACTGAAATGCGTATGTGTATAATTTTATAAATATGTTAAACTTGTAAAAATATGTGCACCATATTTTAAGGAAAAAAAACATCAACAGCTTTATAGTACGTGATTTCACAACTGTTTTAGTTGGGGTTGCCCACAATGACTCATAGTGATGTTATTATTATTGTCTCTGGAACACAGTGTAACCACATGTGCTCAACATTTTCATCCTGAACTTGCAAGAATGTTGGACAATATCTTGGATTTTAGGAGAAGGTATCACTAAGAACAAAACATACATAGGAGGTCATCCGCAAAGCACAACTGATATACACTGCACCTGTGAATCTGCATGATCTGACCAGTGCATATCAATGTGTATGCCTATCCTCTGCTCTCAGGAGACTTTTCCACAACTTAGACGTGTCCCTAGGTGTGCAGAGAGGGGGGGGAAATCTCCAAACATGCGTGTTGTGAAACTGTAAACATCATATCAAAGTCTAAGCGCCTACCACTTTAGTACTAGCCCTTTCTCTGTTTTATCTAAAATACTGCTCAGTTTAGCTTCATCCATGGCTTAAACTAACCATGAGAGTGAGGAGACATTGGAACTGTCGTTATTACATATGGCAATTGTATTTGCATTATTGTTTATTATGTTGCTCTAGGTGCGTCTGAAAATGCCAACTCTGAGCTGGTGCAAAACTGAAGTATTTTTGTGAAATGGAAATGATTAGGCACCATTCTGCCTTTCAAGGAACACACCTTAAAGGGTGCCCTCTCCACCGGTATGTGGTCAATGACTAGATATTAATTTGGTCGACATTTAGAAAGTCGACAACATTAGGTCGGCAATTCAAATGTTGACAGTATTATTAGGTGAACAATGTTAAGAAATAGAAGCATTTGCTGTGCAATGACTGCTGCAACCATGTGTAGGATCATTCTGATTTCTGACCTCAGCTTGTTAAACGGTTTTGTTCTCATATCTCTACCTGCCCTGACCCCTGTCTTGTTTAAAGGAACTGCTGTCTTCTCCTGCATTCTGACCTCGGCTTGTTAAATGGATCTGCTCTTATATCTCTGCCTGCCCTGACCTCTGGCTTGTTTAAAAGGTACTGTTGATTTCTTCTGCTCAGGACCTAGGCCTGTCTGTTACTTTACTTTGCTTGTCTGGGCCTGAGTTCTGTCATTTACATCCTGGATGCTCACTACTTCCTACCACGTTCTGTCCACTCCACCAGCTAAGTACTAGATCAATAACTGCTACTACCTGAGTCTGGGGGCAGCTGAATATTGTGGAATGTAACAAGTTCCTTGGAAAGGGGGCTGCTAAAGGTGAACATCTGGCAAAACAGTTCTAGCAGTTGAGGATCTTACACTACTCTGCCCTTAACAAACAATTCAAATCTCAACAGTATTAATAGGTAGACAATTCAAATGTAGGCAGTATTATATAGTTAGGGGTAGGATTAGGCTTAGGGATAGAGTTAGGATTACGAATGTTATTGTCAACCTAATAATACTGTCTTCATTTGAATTGTCGACCTAATAATACAGTCTACATTAGAAATGTTGACCTAATAATACTGGCAACCCTGTCTATATTATGATGTCTACCATATAATTGTTGATCATGTAACTGTCGAACATATGTATCACACCCTCTCCACCCCTGTGTTATTGCAGGAAAATCACATTGCACTTTACTAGGAAAGCCTTCACTGCACCCAGTTCCTTCCCTCTGGATATGCAATCATATTCTATGACACAAACATCACCATCTTAGTGCATAACCCCATGCATCTTAGTGGAAATCTGTGCAATTTGAGGCACACAATGGCTTCAAAGCTGCTTTTGCTCTGCATAGCAGATAATTTGTGCTTTGTAAATGGCCTATAGAGTTTATAGACACGGGTTTAGAGTGGAAGCATTTATAAAACGATTGCTCACTGTGCTACCAATCCATTAGTGAAAATCTAACTGTAATTAGGAGCAATTATTGGGAACAGACAGATAATAAATATCTATAAGCGAGCTATCCAGGGTGCATACAATGGCGCTAAAATTATAATAGAAATCCTAAGGACATTTTCTGTCTGATTCGCTGTCAGAACCTTCTGGGGTCCATTTATAATAAGACACACCCAGTATAATGGGACTAATAATCCAGAGTGAATGAGTCCCCAATCATTTGGTGAAGATTTAGCTACAGATATCTCAATAGGAGTAAGTCCACGATGGAACTATATCAGAGATATATATAAAAAATTAAAAAAGGACATCTAACTCTGACAGTAAAATAAGCAATATACGTTGTAGACAGGATACTATTCCCCGCCCCATTGCTTCTATATAGCGACAATATAATTACCTCAATAATAGGGGCTAATTACTCTTTCTATTAAATAACTAACAGATACATCTATAGATGGTCACTAGGAGTTAATCAGGAACGCATGATATTGAATTAAGATCTTATTAAGAAATAATCTTGTAATTGTGACAATATGATATGTTGCGACATGCAATAAATTATAGTATATAAGTAATACACAGCGAGGCTGGTGCCAGTGCTACCATTTTAATCACTTTCTTTTTCACGTTATTATCACTATCACTTAAAAGTTTTAATATTTCGCTACCATTTGTGCTCAGGAATTTGTGGGAATCCTTGTTCCTCCCTTCATTTTATCCCTAATACTAATAAAGATTATAGCTTTAATGGTTACCAATTACCGAATCATAGAGTGCCCCTAAGAGTCATGTTTTCCTTCTTTTTGCTCTTTGATATTAATGATTTTATAAATGTTGTTATAAATTGCTTCATTGGTTTATGTGGCAAAAATATCAACTTTTTTATCCTCTGATTAATGGTTGGTTCTTCACAGAGTGCAATGCAAGATCTGTACCTGTTAAATAAGAATTTCACCCAAAACCAAAAAAATAGGCTTTGGTGGAAAGTCAATAAAGTAAGGCAAAATATAAAGGTCTATTTACCTTATGTTGAGTGCACCTTTACTAGACTCTCCAACATGACCTGTACAGAATTAATTGATTAGTGACAACAATGTTTTTAAAATATAGCCATATTGTGCACAAACGTCTCCTTTATGTATATGCTGACATAGTGATTTTTATATATTGTTTGTTTTTGAGCGCCGGACAACATTTTTTTTATTTGCACTTGCACATTGGTCTTATTTTCCTTGGCTGCCGTCTCAAATGATTTTATTCACTTGTACACATTTCATTAATTTAAAGAAGCGCGACTTTTTCTCTTTCACTATTTTCTAGTTTGTTTTCTGGGAGTTGACCACTCCCTCCATGTGCTGCAGGCTTTATAAGATGGAGGTTCAAGGGAAGGTTTTAAATCAATATAAATTTCTATTACTAGCTTAGGGACTCATCTACAGGAGATGCCTTGACGCTGGCAGGTGAGCTTAACCCCAATATAGCTATATTGTGCACATAATTCTCCTTTATGCTTATGCTGACATATAGTAATTTTTATATATTGTTTGTTTCGGACAACACTTTTCTTTTTAAAATATAAGCCTGAAAATGCAACACAGTTAAATGCTATAGCAAATTAAGTGAAGTTTGTGGGCAAATAATTTTTTGTCCTGGGTCATGTCTGTGTTAGCCCGATATGGCAGGTCCCCACCAAAGGCAACAGTGGTCCAGTACTGTCACCCAATCTCCTGCTACTGATCGGCGGATCCAAACACAGTCAGTGTAGTTGCCCATCGCCATCCCCATGAACTTCCCATTGATATGAAGGTGGTATTGACAACATAGCTAATTAGAAAAAGTTTGGTTTAGTAAGATAAAGGATTACAGAGCTGGACCACTGGAGTCTTCAGTTGTACCCACCAGATCAGACTGAAGATAATTAGTAGTTTTGTATTTCATTTTATTTTATCTCATTGAATTACACCTAAATGTACATATTTAGGAGCAACATAGCCGGAGGCCCAATTTTACCAATTGAATCAACCCTAATGTCTCAGACACCTGTTGGCAGGGCAGCTCTGCTGTTGGTAACTACCTTCACGTCTGGTGGCAATGCCCCAAGCTGACTCTTTGTCTCCTGAATAGTTCCTCCTCCCCTTAGGTGTTCCCTTGGCAACTCGCCACCAAAGCAAATTGATCAGGCGCATTCTGCCTGTTGCCATCTGACAATTGACAACCTCCTGGAGGGCCCCTTGTAACCCAACTAGACACCTATTCTTGATAGAATTTGGTTCTTATAGCAAATTGAAAATTATTATCATCCAAAACATTTTGGGACCCATGGGCGAACTACTTTCATGTCTGTCTACCATTCACCTAGTTCCTATTTCAGCTGTAGTTAGATTGTCTCCCAAATCCATATGCTCCTGGATCCATTGATATTTCCTGCCCCCAAAACCATCCTTTTACCTCCCCTCCCCATCTTTCTTTTTTAAAAATAGGTTAATATTTACGACGCTTACTTGTTATACTGTTGCCGACATATCAGTGTTTTCTTCTAACTACAACTATGTATGCAGATATGTAGATGATGCTGATATCTTGGCTTGTATTTGTCATGTTGACGGGTGCATAAATAGTTATTAAGAAAACTACATATTTAGGTTTGTATGGCTTTATCCTTTAAGTGGCTCTTTAGGCTGATGCAGGGTTATAATGATATGTGACTGTTAATTTCCCACTTTATGTTTTTATGATCTTGTGCTAATGGTTTCCCTCTTATTTAGCAATGTACTTTCCACAGCAATTTTAAGTACCAGCACAAACCTCTGACCAAATTCCTTGGCATTCCATGTTTTATATGAAGCAAATGGATGGTTTCTATTCAATTGTAAATACCAAACACTCCAAACTGTACAGTTTGCAGTGAAATACACAATGTTCTACTTTTACTTTCTTATAATCTTCACTAAGCATTATCATTTTCTGGATCTAATAATAAAATATTTTTAAGCTCATTTTGTTTAACATGAGAAGAACACCCATTCAACATCATGAGTAAGCTTTACTTTTATACTGGAGAAATGTAGTCGAAAGTTTCCCCCATGACATTCTTGCTTTACCTGAACTTACAGTGGGTGACTTTTTAAAAACTGTCCCTCAACTAACTGTATAGAAAACTTACCATTGTAATTTTCTAGTGCTGTGTTGAAACAAAAAGCAGACGTCTAATTGTTTGCTGTGGGTAACACTACACTATCTGCAGTTACCTGAAAATGTCCATATTTTGTTTTTATTTTAAAACTTTAAACTTCATAGTTGCCTTTTTTTTGCAAAATCAAATCTTTGTGTGGGATTATTTTATAATAGTGCATTTCCATCTGCTATTGAACTGCATTTTCCAGCATGTTTGGGCCATGTGGTTAAAACAATGAAGGTAGAAAGCTGTTTATATACAATTGGACACAAACTCTGGGCATTAGTTGCCAAGAAGCATATCCATGCTTGTACATAGCTAACTTGGCTTTATTTTTTAATTGACTTGATTTACATAGGGATTTATTTGACACCTGTAATGCAGGAAAATTCCTGTAGGTTGGCCCAAAATGGTTCTCAAATGGTTTATTATTTTTTGTAAAAGAAAAAATGCCTCTTATTTTACAGACTATTATTTAGTAGTAGTAGTAATAATAATAATAATAATAATAATAATATTGCCAACACTATATATTCAGTGTAAACATCCAGATCAACTGTAAAATAAACTGGAATACATTATGCATACGGCAGCAAGGTGAAGACATTAGCAGTAAGGGTTAACACCTGTCACCTCTTTAGTATGTATAATGATCACAAACTGTGAGCTATTCACCTCAACTAATTTACAACTTAGACTTTACAAAGATAACATTGTGATCAAACAAGATAATGATTGCTCTGAAATGTTTGACTGTAAATCAATAATATTTTCAGACACACTTAGATACACTGAAGCTCCCCATCTGCTTGCACTTATAACACCTGCCATTCAATAAATTGATTTTACAATTTTGTGTAACTGCTCAACAGGATATTTTTTTATTTGTACCAGATGCCGCCTCACCTCTCCTCTGGCAACAGAGAGGAGAGAAGAAACATATTTTTCAGGAGCTTATGTTTTTTTGACAATATTACCAGTTTTCAAACAATAGATTAGTGAGATGCCATGCTAATTTGAGCTGTTATTCATGGTAACATATCCATATTATTGATTAAGAGACCTTACATTGACATGTGTATTCAGACAAAAGATGCATTGTATAAGATACACTTTAGTCATAAGGGGTAAACATTTCCACGTTATAACTAATGCACAACTTCTAATGTAATGCTATTAAGGATATTTTTCAACTAATGTCCTTGTAAAAGTAGGGTTTCAGCACTTTCATCATCATCAACCTTTATTTATATAGCGCCAGCAAATTCCGTAGCGCTTTACAATTGGGAACAAACATTAATAAGACAATACTGGGTAATACATACAGACAGAGAGGTAAGAAAACCCTGCTCGAAAGCTTACAATCTATAGGACAATGGGAGTTAGAAACACCAGGGCATGTGCTACATCATATTGCACAATGGACCAGCCAGACTGCAAAGGTAAAATTACTGAGTGGGCTGTGTGTGTTGCAATGTTGGTCAGAAGGTTGTTGTCTTGCGTTAGCAGTGTAGAGGATGGCAATAGGGTAATCTAGGGAAATTAAGATGATGGTTGAGGAATATCATAACCTTGTCTGAAGAGGTGGGTTTTCAGTGAACGCTTGAAGGTTTGAAGACTAGAGGAAAGTCTTACTGTGCGAGGGAGGGAATTCCACAAAGTAGGTGCAGCCCGGAAAAAATCCTGTAACCGAGAATGGGAGGATGTGATGAGAATGGAGGAGAGACCTAGATCTTGTGCAGAACGGAGGTGTCGAGTAGGGAGATATTTCGAGACAAGTGAGGAAATGTATATCGGTGCAATTTTGTTGATGGCCTTGTATGTTAGCAGAAGAATTTTATATTGGATTCGTTGAAATACAGGCAGCCAATGTAGAGACTGACAGAGTGGCTCAGCAGAGGAATAACGGTTTGTAAGGAAAATCAGTCTAGCCGCTGCGTGCAAAATAGATTGTAGGGATTCAAGTCTGACTTTGGGAAGACCAGTAAGGAGGGAATTGCAATAGTCGATGCGGGAGATGATGAGTGCATGAATTAATGTTCTTGCGGTGTCTTGTGTCAGATATGTGCGTATTCTGGAAATGTTCTTTAGGTGTATGTAACATGATTTAGATATAGAGTTGATGTGGGGAATAAACGACAGTTGTGAATCAAGAATTACACCTAGGCAACGAGCTTGCGGGGTGGGATTTATGGTCATGTTATCGACAGAAATAGAAATGTCAGGCAGGAAGCTTCTGTTCTTGGGTGGGAATATTATTAATTCAGTTTTTGAAAGATTGAGTTTGAGTTGGCGAGAAGACATCCAAGATGAAATGGCAGAAAGGCAGTCAGTAACGCGAGACAACACAGATGGTGAAATATCAGGAGAGGATAGATAAATTTGTGTATCATCCGCATAGAGATGATACTGAAATCCAAAGGAGCTTATTAGTTTTCCAAGAGAAGTGGTGTAGATAGAGAATAGCAGAGGACCTAGGACTGAGCCTTGTGAAACTCAAACTGATAAAGGAAGCGGAGCAGAGGTGGATCCAGAGAAATTAATACTGAAAGAGCGATTAGATAGCTAGGATGAGAACCAGGATAGGACAGTGCCTTCAAGACCTAGGGATTGCAGCGTTTGTATGAGGAGAGAGTGGTCAACAGTGTCAAATGCAGCAGAGAGATCCAGGAGAATTAGACGAGAGTATTGGCTATTATTTTTTGCTGTGATCAAATCATTGACAACTTTGGTCAGCGCAGTCTCTGTGGAGTGTTGAGAGTGAAAGCCTGACTGAAGAGGATCCAATAAGTTGTTTGCTGTAAGAAAGTGTGTGAGGCGTGTGTAGGCAATTCTCTCGAGAAGCTTGGAGGGGCATGGGAGCTGGGAGATGGGGCGGTAATTTATGAGAGAGTTAGGGTCAGAATTCTGTTTTTTTAAAATGGGAGTAATCACTGCATGCTTGAATATAGATGGAAAAATACCAGTAGAAAGAGATAGATTACAGATTTTAGTTAGAGGGGGAATGAGCACAGGAGACAGGGACATACCCATTTGTGAGGGAATGGGATCAAGAGGACAGGAGGTAGAGTAGGAAGATGAGAAGAGAGTAGAAACTTCCTCTTCATTTGTGGGATCAAATGAAGAGAGAGTGTCAGAGGGTGCTACAAAGGAATTGAGCAGATTGCTTGTCAAGGGAGATACCATTTCAAGCCTGATCTTATCTATTTTGTCCTTGAAATAGGAAGCAAGATCCTGGCACTGATGTTAGTTGGAGAATTTGGGGCGGGAGGATTCAGAAGAGAGTTAAATGTGTTAAAGAGGCGTTTGGGGTTAGAAGCCTGAGCATAAATGAGAGATCGGTAGTATGCTTGTTTAGCAGTGTCCAGAGCATTTCTGTAGGAGTGGTAGATATCAGTATATGTGATGAAATCATTAGAGGCACAAGATTTACGCCAGTGACGTTCTGCTTTACGAGAAAGTTTTTGTAGAGTTCGTGTTACTGTAGTGTGCCACGGTTGGCAACGAATTCTACGCGAATTATGTAGTGTCGCTGGAGCCACTTGATCCAGAGCAGTTGCTAGGGTTTGATGAAAATGGGGTACTGCCCGATCAGGGGAGGAGAATGTAGAAATTGGGGAGAGAAGGTGTTGGAGAGAGGTCGAAAACTGTTGAAAATGAATAGCGTTGATATTCCTGCGGGTGAAAATAATGTGCATATTCCTTTAAATATGAGCATTAATCCACTTACATGTACTACATGTGTATTTGTAAACATGGAAATCAGGCTAAGTTTGTGTGTTTGTGGCATCTTTAAAAGCTCTTCGGGGTAAATTTATCGAGCTGTGGGTTTAAAAAAGAGGAGATGTTGCCTATAGCGACCAATCAGATTCTAGCTATCATTTATATAGTACATTCTACAAAATAACAGCTAGAATCTGATTGGTTGATATAGGCAACATCGCCAGTTTTTCAAACCGGCAGTTTAGTAAATATACCCCTTAGTGTTCATATTGACTTTGTAGTATTAAATGTATAACTTTACTGAAAACTTTTTTTTTTTTATTAAAGGTGAAAATGTTTTTATTTGCTGAGAAATTTGATTTTGGCTGCTAAATACCAAAATAGTATGAAGTCCAGATAATGATACACATCTTTCTACAGGTTTATCATGCCAACAAAAGAGTCCATGAGCCAATGAACATGTTCTGTGTGCATCGACTAACCTCCTTGATTGAGTTTATGTCATCCAGTAGTTTTATCCAACTGCTGAATGGCTTAGGTGCAGACAGTTTGACCATTTATGGTTATTGACAGCTCTTGTTATTTGGCAACTACACAGAATGGCTGGATCTTAGCTTGTGAGGTCATCTTTAGACAGAAAAACTAAAAATGTCAGTGGTCAATAATAAGAGTGCTTTCTACAGTTGGACAAAATCTTCCATTCTGGCATACTGGGTATGTACATCCAGTTACAAAACTCACTACAGAGTGGAGTGGGAAATAACAGTTTTTATGCAGTACACATAGAAAATACACACAAGTGAAATGACATATAGTAACTTTTACCCATGCTATCCTTGTTTCTAGCATGTTACTGTAACAAATGTGTCATTGTTTGGCATAGTAAAGATTGCAAATAAAACTGTTTTACAGAGGCAGAAGAACTGTTATCTGAATCACAGCACACTGCTCATTAGCCTATATGGGTCGCTATCTGACAAGCATATGTGTCGATTAAATGCTTGCTGAAAAATATACTTGGGTTACAGTGAAAGATAAATGGACCTCTTTTCTTAACATAGCTGAGATTTCTATAGCAGAGGTAAGAAACATTGGGTTGATTTAATAGTATGGTACAAAGAGCAATGATGTGCTATAAATATTAGCAGCCAATTAGCTTTTATCAGTGTAGTTTAGTCAAACTAATTACATAAGCTTTTTAATCATTAAAGCCTTTTAAAAATCTATGCATATACAATAGAGCCCCATAGGAAACAATGTTATCCCAGCCGTCTTGTCACACACAAAAGATAACTCATGGATGAGGAAAAAAATGGTGCACAAATGTCACTTTTTGTGATGTTAGGTGGCTATTTTTTTTAATGGTAACCACATAGGTTAATGCAGTGGATTCCGAACTTTCTCAGTTTGAGGCACCCTTAGGGTCTCCATATTTTTTTCAAGGCACCCCTAAGCCAACATTTTTAACAAGAAGTCCCCTGCCTTGCTTATAAACGGCCCTGGCCCAAGGCACCCTGTGAGATCGCCGCAGCACCCCAGGGAGCCACGGCACGCAGCTTGGGAACCACTGGGTTAATGCATTAAAATGGCACCAACAAGGCTTAGCATGTCATACAGGCGATTTCTGTGGGACAAAGTTGGTCAGGTAATTCCTTGCTGAATGCAGCATAACCATTTGGTTCCGAGGTAATACAAAAATGGGATTTCAAGTTGAGATATGTAATATTCTAATGACCTGTAAGTGGTGTACAGTCATGACCAAAATATTTGAGAATGTCACAAGTATTGGTTTTCACAAAGTTTGCTGCTCCAGTATTTTTAAACCTTTTTGCCAGATGTTGCTATGTTATACTGAAGTAAAATTACAAGCATTTCATAAGTGTCAAAGGCTTTTATTGACAATTACATTAAGTTTATGCAAAAAGTCAATATTTGCAGGGTTGACCCTTCTTTTTGAAGACGTCTGCAATTCACCCTGCCATGCTGTCAATAAACGTCTGGGCCACATAATGACTGATGGACGCCAATTCTTGCATAATCAATGCTTGGAGTTTGTCAGAATTTGTGGGTTTTTGTTTGTGCACCCGCCTCTTAAGAATTGACCACAAGTTTTCAATGGGATTAAGGTCTGGGGAGTTTCCTGGCCATGGACCCAAAATTTAGATTTTTTGATCCCCGAGCCACTTAGTTATCAATTTTGCCTTATGGCAATGTTTCCATCATGCTGGAAAAGGCATTGTTCATTACCAAACTGTTCTTGGATGGTTGGGAGAAGTTGCTCTTAGAGGATGTTTTGGTACCATTCTTTATTCAAGACTGTGATCTTAGGCAAAATTGTGAGTGAGCCCACTCCCTTGGCTGAGAAGTAACACCACACATGAATGTTCTCAGGATGCTTTACTGATGGCATGACACAAGACTGATTGTAGCGCTCATCTTTCCTTCTCCGGAAAAGCATTTTTTTCCAGATGCCCCAAACAATCTGAAAGGGGATTCATCAGAGAAAATGACTTTACTCCAGTCCTCATCAGACCAATCCCTGTACCTTTTGTTGAATATCAGTCTGTCCCTGATGTTTTTCATGGAGAGAAGTGGCTTCTTTGCTGGCCTTCTTGACACCAGACCATCCTCCATAAGTCTTCACCTCACTGTGCGTGCAGATGCACTCACACCTGCCTGCTGCCATTCCTGAGTAAGCTCTGCACTGGTGGTGCCCCTATCCTGCAGCTGAATCAACTTTAGGAGATGGTCCTGGCGCTTGCTGGACGTTCTTAGGCGCCCTGAAGCCTTCTTCACAACTGTTGAACCTCTCTCCTTGAAGTTCTTGATGATCCGATAAATGGTTGATTTAGGTGCAATCTTACTAACAGCAATATCCTTGCCTGTGAAGTCCTTTTTGTGTAAAGCAATGATGACTGCACATGTTTCCTTGCAGGTAGGATTCCTTTTAAGGAGGTGGTGGTGATGGAAAGCAGGCAACTACTTTCAATGGAGCTTCTTTCTAAAACATACATAAGGCAATTTGGTTATTATGCATAATTAGTGCATATGTGTGTAGAGAGTGTGGTAGGAGGCAGTACATAAAAAAGATTTAGCCTTTCATCATAAATATGCCGATGGCATATCCCCAGGTTTCTTAAATATGCCATATGTGTGAATGTTAATGTTTTAATGCAACAACTGATGTACAAATATGCCTAAAAAAGCACTAAAATCCACTCAGAAGGGCATTCTCTTGAAGGGTGTAATACATATGTTCGACAGTACGTGCTCAAAATTTATTTGAGTGACACCATAATATAGGCACGGTTGGAAAGACAACAATAATGCCGTTGACAGTATTATTAGGTTCGCAACAATTGAAATGTAGACAGTGGGCCTGATTCATTAAGGAAAGTTAAGTAAAAAATTCAGTAAGAAGTCTCCTGGGCAAAACCATGTTACAATGCATGTAGCACACAAATACTTGTTAGCTTATTTGTACACTTAGAATTTAAAGTTGAAATATGTGTGCTACATACAAAAACAGCCAGAATTCAACTTCTGTGCAAAATAGAAAACTAATTTGCCCCCCTTGCATTTTAACATGGTTTTGAGACTTCTTACTCAATTTTCTACTTACCTTTTTTAATGAATCAGGCCCAGTATTATAAAGTCAACAATTGAAAGGTAAACAGTATTATTAGGTCGACAATATCACTTTCCCTAACCCTAACCCTAACCCCTATCCAACAGTAACCATATAATACTGTTTACATTTGAATACTCAACCTAATAATACTGTCTACATTTCAATTGTCAACCTAATAATACTGTCTACATTGGAATTGTAGACCTAATGATAATGTTGACATTAGAATTATCAATCTAATGTAGTTGACTTTCTGAATGTTGACCAAATGAATATCTAGTTGTCGACCACATACCCTCTGGGACATGGGAGTACAAGTATCAGACCCTGACTTGGAGGTACAGGGAATGTTTACTGTGGAGGCAGGGCTGACGATACCATTAGACAGCTTTAGGCAGCTGTTAGGGCACCAAACTTAGGCGCTCCACCACCACCTGCATGGTGAAGAGGCACAGCAGGCACCTGAAAGAAAGGTTTACTGGAAATCTGTAGATTTGGGCAGCTACAATTGCAAAGTAGCAGGAGCGGTCCTTCCTGCTGCTCTGTCTCAGTGTCATGTTACTGCCAGTGCTACAGTCACATGCTACACTGTGGAGGCGGGCTGATGCAGACATTCTTGTGAAGCTGACAGTGCCGTAGGAGAATCAGGTAAGAAAACGGGGTAATGAAAAAAAAGGCAAAATGATCCCTCCATGATTAGCCCCTAAAGAAATGCACTTACAGGACTTTCATTGTTAACAGGCATGTCTCCTCCAATATATATTCTTCCTTTTTCTTTGAAACCTAACTCCAAACAGACAGACTCCAAAATATACCAAAAGAGGGGGGAAAAAAGAATTAACGTGCTGATAGTGCATTACCTCTTAGATTAAAAAAGGATTTTTATTTCAACACTTCAACCAATGGATTCCAACTCTTTTATTCCAATTCACTGTAACCATTTTCACAAGTGGCTTGATAATACTCCAATAGGCCGATTTCAGAGGATTAAACGTAACTGCACAGAGTCTGAGATGTTCCAGATACACTCACAGGAATTGAAGAAATATTTTTTAGAAAGAGGCTATCAAGGAGAAGATTTAGACAAACTTTTAGAACGAGTAGAAAATCTAGAGAACTAATCCCCAAGGAAAAGGGGAAAAAGAATAAGTTTAAAAGTGAGTTGAGGATTCCCTTTGTTACGCAGTACAGTACACATTTTAGAGATGTAGAAAAAATTATTAGGCACCATTGGCCCATTCTGACTAAAGATCCCACATTACATGGCATTATTCAAAACTATCCCACGTTCACTTATAGGAGAGCACCAACATAAAAAAAATCACCTGGTTAAAAGTTGTCTCACAAAACCCAGGCAGGAAACCACTAAGTCTAAAGGTTTCCACAGGTGTGGCTCCTGTCTGGTGTGCCGAAGAATAAAGGGTGATGCTAAGAAGAGGGAAGAGGTTAAATCTTCCATAACTGGTCAAATTCACAGAATTAGAGATTTTATGACCTGTAACGCCACTAATTAAATTTATGTAGTGGAGTGTGTGTGCAATAAGCAGTACATAGGGAGAACCTCCAGAAAGTTGAGAGAGAGATGGAGTGAGCACATTAGAAATATCAGAAAGGGGTATGAGCAACACTCATTATCGGTGCATTTTAAAGAATGTCACAACTGTGATGAAAAAGGGATAAAGTTTTTTGTGGGATACAAAGAATACAAGGTGATTGGAGAAAAAGTGATCCTAGTATAGAATTGGCAAGAGCAGAGATGATGCTAATATACTCTATGGACACTTTGACTCCCAGAGGTCTTAATAAGGACTTTGAGACCAAGTGGTTTTGATGTAGATTGTGTTCTGATTATCCATGTTGGTTCAATTAGAACAATATATGAGTCTGAGGGGGTTTTAGCTTTTGAATGTATTTGGAGATGATGATTGCATATTTGTAAATATCATATGCTTTTTGATTATGTATTCATTTTTATATGTATTATATTATGTTTTTTTCTATTTATGTGGCAGAAATGCTAATTTTTTGTTTTGTTCATTGTAATTATAAATTTGCCATAGAGAAAAAAGAAGAGCACATATATTCCCTATGTTTAATTTGTTATATCTAGAAAGATATGGATATTGTCCAGCAGCACGTTTTGCACGTACTAAATTATGCTTGGTAGATTTACTAGTCTGCACTATGATTAGTTTATGTTTTCCTTCTATGTTACATCGTGATACAATGAAAGAAAAGATCCTCCCATCTTGATTAAGAGTACTGCCATACAGACTTTGAATATTCATTGTAGGAACGAAGGAACACCGAACGTGGGTGTCCCCTACAAAAGAGGTTATCTTCTTCTCGTTTGTTATCATCTTTTTATATGGACGACTAATGAAATAACTTTATGAATGAAAAACTTTTATTGATTTGAGATTGAATTATATAAGTCACTAGCGCCATACCTATGTTTTAGATTTATACATCTTGTGTTTAGTTCAACTCGGTTGTGGATCGGAGTGTTTATATAGGGGGCAGCTTGAGATTTATATTTGCGCTGGGTGTTACCATCTCTCCAGTTTTTTGTATATGTTCTCAAAAGATTTCATGACAGAGATTGCTTGTTTTCTAATTCGTTGTTTCCTATGTCCTATTTTTAGTTAGTTTTTAGTGCAATGAACTTCTTCAATCACAAAATCTTGCAATTTAATCACTGCACCTAAACTTTACACATTAATTTTATCCATAGTGTTTAATGGAATGAGTGATTAATAGCTCATTCACAAGTTGTTATGAACCCCACAATCAGCGACTGATAGGTTCTGTATAGGGGCTAAGTTACAGGATGTTTTTAACCATAAGCAGCCACATTTCCCAGAACCACACTGTTCACTGGTACTTAGATACCATCTGGACTTGATCCCAGTAGTGTATAGTTGTTAACAGCGGTGAGTGAGGTAGTATCAGGGAGACTCTCAGCTATGGAGCCACACATACACAAAACAAGACAGGTGTCAGGCTACATCCCCGCACGCACAGTAGGTGCCAGGGACGTCTGCCTTCTCTGCCCTCACTCGCGCAATGGGACACTACTCCCGGCAGTGCGTGTGCATGTGCAAAACAACCGTGTCTCTGTTGCCAGGCAATGGAGACGCCAGAAGTCCACCGATTTCACCGCCACCAATGACAGAGCTCTGTATCTTATTTAAACCTGGCTCTGGTGCCATTAGGGTGCCAGAGTATCTAGGTCATACTAGTCTCCAGCACTCTTATATGTTTCCAACCAGTCCGCCTGTTTCCCTGGATTCTGACCCGGTTCTGCCTGACTCTCCTTATGGATCTCCCTCTGGATATATTGATCTTCTGGTATTGAACCCTGGCTTCCTGACTCTGCTCTTGCCTGCTCCTTCGGTACCTGTAATGCCTACACGGTTTGACCTCGGAGTGCACGACACTGCTTATTTATCAAACACTTCACTGGTAGCTATCTGTGAGGGCCGCGACCTGCACACCTTTTGCAACAAATCTGAAACTCCCTTACGAAGACCAGAGGCATGTTAGACTCTGCGCATCCTAGCTTAGCAGCGCCAATACCAGCAAGTAAGACCTTCAGCGATATATCCGTGACAGTATACTCTGGCCATGTCCTCTGAAGGTCCCGGTGAACCATCAGTCTGAGATTTGTTGCTTCATCTGGCTCTCAAGGTTAAACAACATGACTTCGAGCAGGTCCAACTACTCCAGTGTATTCAGGGAGTAGTTTCTCATTTGGATCCACTCCAGGGGTTAAATGTATTAAGTGTCGATTTCTGCAGAGTTGCTGATAATCAGTGAATTTGCAGTGAAAATTTAAATCGGCAATGGCTTTAAAGGCATTGTTTTGTGCAGTATGTGCTCAAAACAAGATTCCAAGTTATCCTCCGGCAGGCCTGCTCTTACCTCTACTCGCACCACAATGTCCTTGGGTTAGTCTTTCCATGGACTTCATCACTGACTTACCTCCTAGCGGTGGTTTTAACACTGTTTAGGTAATAGTGGACAGATTTTGGAAGATGGCCCATTTTGTTCCATTGAAAGGGCTTCCGTCTGCCTCCAAGCTCGCACAAATTTTTATAAAGGAGGTGTTTTGGCTCCATGGCTGTCCACAAGAAATCATATTAGACCATGGGGTACAGTTCATATCACTGTTATGGAGAACCTTCTGTAAAGATCTATGAGTTAATCTAAAGTTCTCCTCGGGCTACCATCTGCAGACCAATGGCCAGATGGAATGTGTAAAGCAAGATCTTGAACTATTTTTCCGCTGCTTCTCCTTCGGTAATCAAGATAATTGGAACAACTTACTCCCATGGGCTGAACTCGCCCATAATAATCAAATACATAATTTCTCAGCTCCTCTTACTCCTAGTGTTCCTGCTGCCAACTCTCTGGTTCAAGATTTTGCTCATATCTGGTCCTCAACTAAGGAAAATGTATTGAAAACTTCACAATGGTATAAACTTGCTGCTGACCGTCACTGTAAGTTGATTCCCATTCTCCATCTTGGAGATAAAGTGTGGCTCTCCACACAGAACCTGAGGCTTCGGGTGCCATCCATGAAATTGTCTCCATGTTTTATTGGACCTTACCCAGTGATACAGATCATCAACCCTGTAACTTAAAAGCTCCACCTCCCTCCATCTCTGAAGATCCACAATACTTTGCATGTTCCCTTGCTTAAACCACTGATCTTCAATAAATTCTCTCGCACATACCCTCATCCACAGCCTACAAGATCAGTCACATTCTGGATGCTCACAACTTGCGTGGGCGTTCCCAGTACTTGGTCCATTGGAAGGGCTTTGGTCCCGAAAAAATGTGGGTGTATAAGGAGGATCTCCATGCTTCTTGTCTTCTGGATGATTTCATCAAAAGACAATCCTCGAAGGACACATCTTGCAGTGGAGGGCGGGGGGGGTACTGTTAGGTGCAATCCCCACACGCACAGTAGGTGCCAGGGACGGCTGCCTTCTCCGCCCTCATTCACGTGTCCCGTTGCTAGGCAATGGGACGCTACATCCGGTTCACGGCATGGCAGTGCTGGCACATGTGCAAAATATGCACACGCAAAATATGCACACGCAAAATGTTGCCTGACGCTTCCGTTGCCTAGCAAAGGAGATGCCAGGCAGCCCCTACCTGTTGGCGGTCAGCTGTTCTGACTGCCGATTCCACTGCCACCAATGACAGAGCTCTGTACTCTGTATCCTATTTAAACCTGGCTCTGGCACCATTAGGGTACCTGTATTGCCTGCACAGTTTGAGTTTAGATTGCACGACAGTGCTTATTCACTTATACACTTCTCTAGTAGCTATCTTTTGCAACGAACCCCAAACTCCCTTGCGAGGGTCCCTGACGAAGACCAGAGGCCTGTTAGACTCTGCGCCTCCTAGCTTAGCAGCGCCAGTACCAGCAGGTAAGATCTTCAGAACTAATATATCCATGACAAAAGCCAGAACACAATAAGGAATAATCAACTGGCACGCCAGGTCAGAAGGCAGGAGAAGTACACAAGGTCAGTTAACAGGCAGAGAGTTCATTCAGAGGCAGAGACCCAACAGCAACATCCAGTAAGCATAGCCCAGGTAAAACACACTGAATCCAGCAGCAGAAGATATATCAATCTATATATAACAAGGGTACAGGAACTAGCCTAGGTAAACCTAACACTAGCAAGGCAATAATGGCAATGAGTGTATTTATGTAGGTCCTGGCTAATTAGCTTCTGGCTAGAAACCATGTGACCATGAAGTGTCGACTGATCAGCTGCTTGGTAGTGAGCAGTAATGGGTCTTGCAAGAGCTGATAAATGTGAAATCCCTGTTAGCAGCTCAGAAAGCAAGGTGAGTATGGTTGCTTAGCAATCTCCAGCACACTGAGACACAACAACTTTGACATACAGCAGAATCTGGAGTGGATTCTGAGACAACAAGAGCAGCAAAAGCATAACACATGTAGAGATGCTAGAATAATTTGAACTAGTATGAATTTCATTCAAATTTGGCCAGTTTGAAGGCTTCAAACTTGTTTTCAATACAATGATGAAATTGAATGGGTTTGATTTTGTGTTTGATGTTTGCAGTCTTAATGTTAAAATAAAATGTTGCCAGCTCAAGCTTAAATAGCTATTTTTTAATTCAAACATCAAACATTACTATAATTTAGTACAAAGCTTCGCCATTCATAAACAAAATGTTTAAATATTTTACAATGGTAGCCTGATTTGGAGTTGGATGAAGGTCCATTTATGGTACATAAAAAATGCAGTTTGCATAAAATTTGTTCTATTGAGCATATGCACAAATCCTGTCTGTATTCTGTGTTGCATGAACAGTATCTTGCGCTTGCGGCTCCTTGCGCTTGGAAAGGCGGTTAGGGGCATTTACATGTAAGTTCAATACAGAAAGGGCATGGAGATACCAATCAAGTCCCTTAGAGATGTGCCAGATTTTTACTTATAGGAGACCATATCTTTGCACAAGCAGAAGGCCTGGTGCAAGTTTGCAAGTTGATGATAGTGATGGCCACATTTTTTGCCCGGTTACATGCACTTGTAAGGATTAAAGTGACATGTATCTTAAAATAAGTGCGACTCAAAATATAGCCACCGAAATGCACAAAAGTTGTAATTTTACATTCAACTCTACATTTGACCCATAGTAAACAGCCACTTGTTTACTTTTAAAACACAGATCCTGGTTGTGTGCTTACAACTTAACAAAAAGCTCAGCATATACAATTAATGATTAAGTCCCTGTTAGAGCAAAAGTGAACCAATGGTATTAGATTCTGATTTACATCTGTTAAATGAATCAGTGGTACTATTTATTACAGGAGTGGGCTGGCGATCTACAGCTTGAAGGACTAAAAGCAACTAACTAGCCCATGAATTTTTTTTGTCTGGCTAATCCAAATGTCCCATTTCTATTACAAAAGCTCAAGCTTGGTGTAAACCTACCCAGTTTGTTACCTGGGTTCAGCTCTCCCATAAATTAAAAATATATCCTATTATTAAATACGTTTTAATGTTGTTTTATAATTTGAACATTTGAATAAGTAAAGAGTAGCCAATCACAACATTTTATCATGGTCAATAGAATATCAAGTATAAGGCGGAGCAACACTGAGGGATTTTTAAAGAACTGTTTACAGTAAAGTAACCTTTTAAACTTCACCAAATGGATAATTGTTTGGTGTTAAAACTTTGCATATATAAATTAAGACAAATATCTGAGATATCACAACATCACTGACAAATATGGTAGTGATGGTGTGCACATGATATACTGTATATATTCACCCCAAATTATTAATATTTCTCAAACCTCCTGTAGTGGTGCCTAAGGAGGAAGGCCACGCAAACCATCAATCCCTTCCAAGCAGGTCCCTTACACATGCCAGATCCCGAGGGCCAACTACGAAATGCATCAGACACTCTTTAACACCAACTGTCTTGCTGTTATACCTCTGTGTACGCACAACCTGGAGGTTCAGCCTAAGGAAAGGTGAGACACAATTACAAGAAGAACTGCAGTTTCAAGTGAAAGTATGTACGAGGTAGCGGTTTGGAGTAAAGAGACTTCCCTATACCCTGTTTACCGTTCCCTTGATTTATTCTGTCCTGGGCATGGAACTATGAATACTTGGGCCAGGAACAACAGAATTCATCCGAGTATCCCACCCACCTTTAGGTGAGGGCCTTTGCCAAAAAGAGGACCCACAAGGATGGTGATACTCCCTGGGACTCACTGTCCTCTTCCGGCACTCGTCCACACTCCATGTATCAGCACCTTGTCACGGTTCTCATAAAGGAATTCAGTAGATACAGCGAATCCTAGAGATTCGTACAGATTTGCACTACTCCAGCAGGGCGCGGAGTCTAACGAGGAGACGGTTTTCACCAAGAACTGCCGCAAAGCAGTATGGGCTTAGCCGCATCTGCGTCGCAGGTCGCGGTCCCCACTAAGAGTACTGTACGGAAGCCCTTGGGAAGGCTACAGGGAATAGCACCATAGGAGGAGTGGCAGTTCTGCAGACAGATGTAGCATGAATGCAGGAGATGAGCATCAGCTCTGCAGACCACTGTGTGGCAGATGAAGCAGGAGAAGCGTCAGCTCTGCGGACAACTGTAGAGTAGACTCAGGATATGAGCGTCAGCTCTGCAGACCACTGTGTGGTGGATGAAGCAGGAGAAGCGTCAGCTCTGTGGACAACTGTAGAGTAGACTCAGGATATGAGCGTCGGCTATGTAGACAAAAGACAGGACACGTAGGAAGCCACTTCTATCACCAGGAGGTGACTCAAAGAACAGGCACAGAAGAATGGGAGGAGGTGCCTTTTAAACTTGCCGTCAGGGAGAGGGACCAATCAGGAGTAGGCAGAGGGATTAGTGCAGCCGCCAGGTCTGGCAGCGCCCAGAGGGAAGCGGAGCACCGAGAACAGGTAGGTCTGCCGGGTGTCGGGTGTGCTGCCCGAACACCCGGCGCGTGATAGTACCCCCCGCTTTAAAGACGGGCACTGCACATCTACTGGAAGGTTTCAAGGGAAACTACTTGTGAAATTTATCCAGCAGATAGGGGGCGTGGATGTCGGAGGCACGAACCCAAGAGCGCTCTTCAGGACCGAACCCCTTCCAATCTACTAGATACTTCAGGCTGCCTTTACAATTTTTAGAGTCTAGGATTTGTTTGAGTTCGAACTCCTCCTCTTGATGGGTTCCAGCAGTGGTGGAAGGAGATACTGATGAAAACCGATTAATCTTCAGAGGTTTTAACAGAGACACATGGAAAGAGTTGACAATACGAAGAGATGCCGGTAATCGTAATTTGAAGTAGACCGGGTTAATGACTCCAGAGATACTGTATGGGCCAATACATTTTTACTATATTCTCTATACAGAGTAAAATATTGGCAGCTGTCCTTCAAGTATTATTAGTTTTCTAAAAATTAAAAAATATTCTTTATTGTAAAATATTGGAAACCTTACACTCTCAATTTCCTCTAAACATAAGCTGAAACTAGGTCTCCACAATTATTTCCCTATTAATATTACAGAACCTTTGTTTTTATTCTGATTTTAATAGTGTATATCATTTTAAAAGGTAGATTTATCAAACCTCCTAAAAAGGAACGTGGAAGTGTTTCCCATACCAACCAATTCAATTCTAGCTATCATTTTCTAGAATGAAGTAGATAAGTGATAGCTAAAATCTGAGTGTTTGCTATGGGCAACCTTTCCACTTTTGTTAGGAAGGTTTGATAAATCTACTCATTAATAATTAAATGAAAAGAAATGTCATTAACAAAATGACTGATACCCTAGACTGGCCACTTCAGAGCACTTCAGAGCAGTCCAGTGGCTTGCCTTAAACAATTCCTGGGTGCTTTATGAAGTGTGCTTGGGGTCATTATCCTACTGGAAGACTCATGACCTTCAACAAAGACCCAGATTTCTGACACTGGGTTCAACATTGTGCTCCATAATGGGCTGGTAATCTCCAGATTGCATGATGCCATGCACAAGTTCAAAATGCCCAGTGGCAGTCACAGCACCGGAACCCCAAAACAGCACTAAATCTCTTCCATGTTTTACTTTAGGGAATGTGTTATTTTCTTTGAAAGCTTCATTTTGCTTTCTGCACATAAAGAGATGATGTGCTTTACCAAACCGCTCTAATTTGATGTCATCTATTCATAATATATTCTCATAATAGGAATTTGGCATCTTCGGGAGTGTTTTGGCAAATTCCAGTTGGGCTTTCCTATGTCTCTCTCAGCAGTGAGGCCCTCCTGGGCCCCCATCCAGGGCCGCCATCAGGGGGGTACAGGGCCCCCTGGTGAGCCCGGGCCCTCGCAGGGCCGCGGGTGCTGGTGTTCAGGGGGGAGCAGGCTAGAGGGAAAAAAAACACAAAAACACAGATACTCACCTGTGATGGCAGCGCTGGTGTCCCTCCTTCTTCCTCTCTGCACTATTTACACTGAATGTCAGGCGTGACATCATCAAGTCACGCCTGACACTCAGTGAGGAACTGTGCAGAGAGGAACAAGACAGAAGTAAGAAGACAGAAGAAAAGAGAGGAAAGCAGAAGAAAAAAAATAGAAGAGAAAAGAGGAAAAAAGGTAAAAAGCTAATTCAAAGGTAAGTAAATAAAGGGATATTTAAAATGCGCAACTGACAAATTCTGTACAGGCCTGTGGATCCCATGACAAACATTAGGGTTTAGACCAGCGGTTCCCAAAGTGTGCGCCGCAGCTCCCAGGGGTGCCACGGCGCTGTCACAGGGGTGCCGCGGGAAAGTCAGGAAAAAACAAAACATAAACTCACCAATCCACGCGGCGCTGGGACCCAGCAAACTCCTCTCTCACGCAGCTTGCCACTATAGCGACAAGCTGCGTGAGAGAGAGGGAGAATGCTGGGTCCCGGCGCTGCAAGGATTGGTGAGTTTATGTTTTGTTTTGTTTTGTTCTGGCTTTCCCGCGGCAGAGGGTACCGAGTGAGAGGGAGCATGGCAGAGGAGAGGGGACAGCGTGACAGAGGAGAGGGGGCAGCGTGACAGAGGAGAGGGGACAGCGTGACAGAGGCCAGAGGAGGGGACAGCGTGACAGAGGCCAGAGTAGAGGGGACAGCATGACAGAGGAGAGGGGGCAGCGTGACAGAGGGCAGAGGAGGGGGACAGTGTGGCAGCGTGACAGAGGAGAGGGGGCAGCTTGACAGAGGCCAGAGGAGGGGACAGCGTGACAGAGGGAGAGGAGGGGGACAGAGGCCAGAGGAGGGGACAGCGTGACAGAGGGAGAGGAGGGGGACAGAGGCCAGAGCAGTGGCGGATCCAGGGGGGGGTCGATCGGGGCAATCGCCCCCCTAGCGGGGGCTTACTGCCGACAGCTGCACACTATGTACAGATCCGTTCGGCAGTGATAGTGTGCTGCCCGGCTGCTCTGATTGTTATTTAAACACAATCAGAGCACCGGGCAGCACATTGTCACTGCCGAGCGGACCTGCACATAGCGTGCAGTCGCCGGCAGCCTCAGAAGTCAGAAAGGGGGCAGGGCCTAAATCGCCCAGGGTATAACCATTTTATAGATCCGTCCCTGGGCCAGAGGAGGGGACAGAGGGCAGAGTGAGAGGGAGCGTGACAGAGGGCAGAGGAGGGGGGCAGCGTGAGAGGGGGCAGAGGGGGCAGTGTGAGAGGGGGCAGAGTGACTGGATGCAGAGGGGGCAGTGTGTCTGGATGTAGAGGGGGCATTTTTGCATACAACTAAATAAGTATTTCTGTCTGGACCTAAATACTTATTACATTTTTTTGACCCAACTACTTCTAAAACAGGACTGCTCAGTAATTATTTTGGAGGGGTGCCTTGAAAAAATTATGGAGACTCTAAGGGTGCCACAAACTGCAAAAGTTTGGGAACCACTGGTTTAGACATTTTGGGTTCTAAATTAGAGGTAGAAACTTTGGACGAATCTTCACATATAGTCAGTGAAGTAAAAAAAGTCACCTCCAGCATACACTTGCTACAGGCTTTCATCCTCAAACCTTTTTTGGTAGTCACCTAGTATTCAGGAGGGCAACATCTGACATCGGCTTTATATGGGTCTGTATAGGTATGTTATAATATATTATTATTTATTAGATGTGAATACTGTTATTTTAATGTTGGGGTTGGAGAAGGACCTAATTATTAATTGTGGGTGATATTGATTTAATGCCGGGGCTGGCTGTAATTTTCTAAATGTACCCATTTTTTTTTCCAACTAGAGCCCCCAACATTCCAGGATCCAGACAAGCCGCAACTTAAGAAACCTGCAGCCACAGGTGGGGAAAGTGAGAAGAACAGGTAGGAGAGAGCAGGAGAGTCTGTGAAATGTTGTGATTCTAGTAGGGACAATGCCAATATTTGGTGAGTGTGTGTGTGTGTATATATATATATACACATATATATATATATATATATATATATATATATATATATATATATATATTAGGGACTCCCTTAACTTACCTGAACTTAACTGATTAAGTTCAGTGGTTTTTATTTAATTTCCATGGGCCCCCTTTCCCCCTGGGCCCTCGGGCTCCTGCCCATCGTGCGCAGTCGGAAAGATGGCCGTGGTTCATTGGGGGGGGGGGTCATCGGGGGGCCCTGCCTGCTTCATTTATACTGGGCCCCACGATTTCTGATGGCGGCCCTGCCCCATCCATATAACTCTCTTTCATTGAGTTGGCAATGGATGGTGCAAGTTGAATCTGTTGTACCACTTGTCTGAAGTCAGCTTGAATCTGTTTGGTAGTTGATCGAGTTGCTTTCTCCATTCAAACAATCCTGTACTGCAATTTTCAATCAAGTTTTCTTTTGAGGCCATGCTCAGGCCGGTTGGCAACAGTGTCATGGACCTAAAACTTCCTAACAACATTATATACACTGCAAACAGGAACACTAAGGTCACTGGAGATTGATTTGAGGTTTGAGTGTGTCCAAAGTTTTACAGTCTTGTGCCTGACCTCTTCAGACAATTCTCTGGCTTTCTTTCTTTTCTCTATTCAAGCTCGTTTAGTGAGTGATTTTTTTATATTGCAGACACCTGCTGCTCACCACAAATTAATTTAGGATGAAATTGAAAGAGAATCACCTGCTTGACAATAATTATTTCTAACTACTTCTAAAATGTAACAAAGCGATGAACTTGCAGCTGGCACCTTATCACATACAAGCTCTATAAACCACCACAGATAATAATAAAATATAAACACATGTAGGACCGATTGATTATATAGAATTCCCACAATTTATTCAAATAACATATACTGAGTAAAAACATATAAATTAATATTAATTAAACAGCAGCATAAATAGAACATCACTAGGAGAGCTTGTTTCTCTAATAACCAACCAGATAGTAAAGATGGTAGACTTCTTCAAAAGTTTTGTAGTTAATGTTAGGCTTATCTTTATCCGATATATATAGTTTCCATATAAGAAATATAAATACATATACTTATGCTGCTGTTTAATTAATATTAATTTATATGTGTTTACTCAGTATATGTTATTTGAATAAATTATGGGTATTTTTATATGATCAATCGGTCCTACATGTGTTTACATTTTATTATTATCTGTGGTTGTTTATAGAGCCTGCTATATCATAAGGTGTCATCTGCACAGTTCATCGCTTTTTTACATTTGTTATTTATGATGGAGGATAAACACTGCCTCATTTGAACAGCTGCATTTGAGACCTTTTTTGGTTGATTTATTTGTTAATTCTAATCTTCATATTTGCGGCACTGGTATTTATTTTTAGCGCCCGGGATAAAATTGGTACTTCTAAAATGTGCCAATAATTTAAGGATTCCTAGTGAAATGAGCTACAACTTTTTTCGCCTTTTTGTGTATTGCTCCAGTGCAAACTAAATAAATACAAATGTGGATACAAAACTATTTTTTTAATTTCAATAATTTTCTTGAAGAATTGGTGCATTTTTAGAAAAAATTGCATGGGTGCCTGTTTAGGTCTTTTGTCCTGTGCAATATATTTTCAATGTGAGTATTAATTAAGAAAGGATTAGCAAATAACATTGGGTACACACTACAGAATTTTCAGCCAAATATTGGGCCAGTCACCCGATAAACGACTGTTTGGCCTAATATTGCATTTTTGTGCACACTGCAACGATGAGCGATTATTGTTCCAAAGCACATTTAATAGTTTAATTTGACTTTGAAACTGAAGTAAAAGTCTCGTTCAACAATGGAACGATGTTGTTCCAATTCTGCAGTGTGTATGACCTCATGATCAGGATCTCCATAGAGCTTACAGAGTCATGATATTTTCAGCAAATGGTTATGACAGATGAAGAGCACAGATCTGAAGGTAAATCTTCTAAACTTGTATAGTGTGTACACATGAATCAGCATGCTGATCAGGACATTTTTCTTTTCAGTCGTTGCTAAAATCTAGGGGTGTGCACCGAACACTTTTCGTGTTTTGGGTTTTGGGTTCTGATTACCTTCAGGTTTTGGGTTCGGATTGGTTTTGCCAAAACACCCCACTCAAGGTTTTGGTTCTGATTTTGGGTTTTTGGTTCTGATTTTTTTTAAAAAAAGCATAAAAAGTGCTAAAATCCATATTTTTTTTTTCACTCCTACACTATTATTAACCTCAATAACATTCATTTCCACTAATTTCCAGTCTATTCTGAACACCTCACACCTCACAATATTGTTTTTAGGCCAAAAGGTTGCACTGAGGTAGCTGGATGTCTAAGCTAAGCGACACAAGTGGGCGTCACAAACACTTGGCCCATCTAGGAGTGGCACTGCAGTGGCAGACAGGATGGCAGTTTGAAAAACTAGGCCCCAAAGAGCACATAATGCCAAAAAAAGAGAAACAGGAACAGTGAACGTAGTTAGATTGCAGTTCCAATTTTTTTTGACTGCAGGAACAGTGAACGTAGTTAGATTGCAGTACCAATTTTTTTTAGACTGCAGGAACAGTGAACGTTGATATATAGCAGTACCGATGGACTCAGCAGGACAGAGCACAGGACACAGCACCACTGGACTCAGCAGAACAGAGCACAGGACAAAGCACCACTGGACTCAGCAGGACAGAGCACAGGACACAGCACCACTGCACTAACCAGGACAGAACCACAGGAATGACCAGGACAGAGGACACCACTAAAACACACCCTCCCGCTTCCCTGATCAATGCCCGAGTGAAGATGGTGGCGGCAAGCGGGGAATTTAAATAATCCGAGTATTGCGAGATCCGACGGCGGAAGTTATGATCAAAAGCCTCGTTTTGAGTTTGGCAATCGGCGCGAATACCCGAACAGTGCTCGGATCGGGCTGGGATCCGCACTGTTCGGGGGTGCTCTGATTTAGAAAATCCGAGCCCGCTCATCGCTAGTAAAATCCTTTATAGACAACACATTGGGAGAACATTTCTGTAGTGTATGCCCAACCTAGCCCAATGTACAGATATTCAATTCATATTACTCTAGGATGCTACTGCAGGCAAATGTCTTATCAGTGGCTATGGTTTAAAACATATTTTTTGGGCAGTACCATGCTTTTTTGTAAACTCTTGTGCTTTACAATGTATTGTAAATGATGATACCTATTTTCCCTGCACTACAGTGCTTCTCAAAAGTAGAGTTTTGCATATATGATGCAGTGCAACAGAGGGCAAAGACAATAGCCTATTCCGTCTATTCTGTTCAAGTACACAGATAATCACGCAGGCACTTTCATGTGGAAACTCTGTTGTTTAAAAAGCCCTCTTTCCCACAATGTAAGCATAGTGTGATCACTGAGAGGAAAGCCCTGTCATAATACTAACACAGATCTACTCAGCCTTGCAGAGCTTTGTGTTTGTGGGATTGGAATGCAGATTTCGTCAGCTCAGACAAAATTGAATTGTAATCTTAACACTTAGAATTAATTATAATTTCCGACTGCTTGTTATTTTAACCCCTGTAAGGTCAGAAGCAATCAGATTACTACTATTTTATGCTTGCATCTTGAAAGATTCATTTTCAGTACATTTTAGCACAGTTTGAATGGATTTGGTGCAAGATTTACTTGATATGTTCACATAAAACCCTATTAGTATAGTTAAAACCAGACCAAATTATTTGCCTATTGCATTTTAAATCGTGTAACGCCCCCTGTGGGGTAGAAGTATATGACATGGATGGTGACATGATGATCTTTTAAGCAGAGGAAGATACAGCGGCCCCACGAGTTCATTACGTAAATTAGAAGAGTGAGCTAGAGGAAGGCGCTAGAGAACAAGAGCGCTAGTGAGTGTTGAGTTGACAATGTGTGAGCGAAAAGCACGTTGGCTTGTCAATATCTGTAATTTGTTATCTGCCTTACTCTAAATTATACATTGATGTAAATGTATGAATGAATGTTCCTTTCAGGTTAGGGTTAATATCTGCCATTAGTGGGCAGGCGTATTTAGAGTAGTTGGTATGTACGAAACTGATAATGGATAATATAACACACTGACATAAACAGTGTTTAAATTTTGAAACCACAGAATCCACCTACTCTTTATACTATTATTCTATATTACTAACAAGATATTTTCAAAGATATATAGTATTCAGAAGAAAAACACATATGGGCCTTATTCATTAAGGAAAGTAAGGCAAAAAAAGAGTAAGTTTTCTCATGGACAAAACCATGTTCAATGCAAGGGGTGCAAATTAGTTTATTATTTTGCACATAAGTTAAATACCGTCTGTTTTTACCTGTAGCACACAAATACTTCATAGCTTATTTGTACAGTGAAATTTAAAGTTGATCTAAGACATGCTCTACCCCAAATATAAATGTGCCATCACATTTTAAATTTACCTCCCCTCCAATCAGGCGCGGGCTGACGGACGTCAGCCCGGGGGGCACACGCCGCACAGGCGGCCGCATCACATGACACGCGATGCGGCCGCGTCATCAATGACGCGGCCGCATCACACTTATATTAGTTCCGGGGGGCGGGCGGCCCTAGCAGCCGTGATTCTGAGCGGTCCGGGGGGGCCGATGCCCCCCGGCCCAGCCAGCTCCTGCCTCCAATGCAACATGGTTTTGCCAAGGTGCAAACTTACCCATTTTTGGCTTTACTTTTCTTAATGAATCAGGCCCATAATCTTCAGTTTGGATACTTAGGTGGGGGTATGAAATGAAAGGCTGTCTTTATTTAACGGTTTGTAATTAAAGAGACTGAAATACACATTTTTAATATTATATCCTCAAAACCCTAATATCGTTGGTATTATCAAGAATGCTCTGTGACCAAGATTTGGCTAGATTTAGAAATGATTAACCTTTATTTCAAAAAGAGTCAAAGCACTATTTGCTGAAACTTTAGAATTATAGGTTTGAATCTTCCATCTAACCCTAACTAATTTTGATGTAGAATATAAAGAGGTACTTAATACGTTCGTTATTGGGCATGAAAACAGCAGGCAAAATGAATTTAATTACATTCAAATATGTGTAAACTCTGACAAGGATTATTATAATCGATTGTGTGAAATACACAAGCATAAATATTTTCAAATAATCCCTAGAAAACACATTTTTAATTAATTATTGCTGTTTGGCTTTTTAAATTCACATTTTTCTTTTCGATATACTGTTTCTATGACTTTCTGTTTTATATTTCGCTTCTTTTAACTATTCAATGTTTGGCAAGTGCGTTATGAATTTTAAAGCATACCACTATAATTAAGGAAATGTTCGTATTTGTTTATAGATGGGAGAGTTCTGAGACATCAGCTTTGTCTTCTTTGTGTGAGTGTTAAAATGAGTCAAGTGGAGTTGAGATCAGTGTTTCAAGAGTAGCAATAGGAACATGTGGGGTTACCAAGCCCAAGATGGAAAACCAGAGGTGAGTATTAGTACACAGCAGATGTCCACAGTGAGAAGAGAGCTTAGCATGCAGCTGATGCCGACAGGTGTGAGAAGTGGAATCCAAGGGCATGGGTGCACATTAGTAGGAAGTCCATGTGATCTGAGTATTGTGAACCCGGAGGACCCAATATATTCATACATATCAAATCTCAAATCAAAATACTCTCCCTCCCGCTCTCTTATCATGTACAGTGCATTTGCTCTTTTTCAGGCAAAATTGTAAAAATGTACTATGTATGACAATATTTCTTTGTAAAGATATATAGCTCCTGCATTGTGAGCTCAAAAGAGACAAGCATGGGGTTTCCATGTCAGATTGTTCTATGTTGAATTCTTCAGTGCTTTGTTTTTAATAAATAAACTTCTGTTTATTCAATGTTCTAAGGGGCATATTTAAGAAAGCACGGTAGTGTACTATCGTGCACTTACCGTGGAAATCAGGTCCCGATGTGTCCTCCGCAAATTTATTAAAGGTGCATCGCAGCAGATATCATGGATATCTGCTGCTTTGCACTCCTCTTCGTTTTTGCTAGTAGTCACCATTCAACAGTATGGTCACTCACCCGCTCGCTCTGCAACTATAGTTGCAGAGACAGAGTGGAGATGTCTGTGCGCATGTGCAGTTCTTCGAACTGCACATGCGCAATTCCAGTGTGAAGACAAATGAAGAGTACCTGGAGGACATCGCGTTCCGAAGAGGGGGGTAAGTGTGATTTTTTTTTATCACAGAAACAGCAGTTTTTCAGAACTGCGGTTTCTGTGATCCGTTTTTCATAAATTTGAGAAATAGTTCAATCCTTATCCATGCGATAAGGATTGATAACTATTTTTCAGTTTTGCCGATGCTTGATAAATGTGCCCCTAAATATCTCTAATAGCTCTTTTCCACAACACCATCAGCATAGTAAGTGGTTCTTTACTGTAAGAGCAGTTAAGCTGTGATATTCATTACCAAATAAGTTGGTGATGGCAAATACAGTAACTGCATTTAAAATGTATTTATTACCTGTAGCATTCAATTGTAGAGGACATTATTTGAGTAAATGATCCAGGTGATTTACCCAATTGCCATTTTTGGGGTCAGGAAGGATTTTTTCTCCTGTGAGCCTAAATTGGCAAGATTCACATGAGGGTTTTTGTTTTGCCTTTTCCTTGTTCAACATAATTAGAATTGATAAAACTGTAAACTTGATTGATATGTGTCTTTTGTAAACCTTACTATGTAACTATGCAACTTATTATTTCTGCTGTTAGACAGCTTCTCTAAAGGTTTAGTAATGCTGCCTTCAAGTATTGCAGTTGGGCAACTGATATGATATTCCAGGGAGTGTGCCTAAAAAATAGTTGTTTCATTATTGGGCATGCTGGTAAATAAGTCAGAAAATAACTGCAATAAACTCATGTGCAGTGATCTTCTGATAACATTAACAGGCTCCAGCGATCCTGGAACTGATTTAGGGGCTGAAACTCATCAATCTGGCCACCTAGATGTGCAACCATGTTGAACAGTGATCATGTAGCTTAATATTCATAACAAGAAGCAGGATTGGCCCAGCTGAACTTCGTTCTAACTTTTCTGCTGCCCAAAACAAACTATGACATGTTTGCATCATCAATACTCTCAGTGACTATACCAGCGCTGCCTCACTGAATATACCAGTTTTGCTCCCACTAAATATATCAGTAATGTCTATACTAGTTGTACAAACATTATGACCTGTAGCCTCTGGATTTTCTTGCTGACCGCCTCCCAGCTCCATTCCATGTACATTTATTGTGTCTACAATTGCCAGTCATTGTGCTTCTCACATGCTGTCTGCAGAATTATGCACAAAGTGCTTAGATCAAAGACAAACTATTCACAATCGTCTCCCTACTGCAGTCACAATACTGTTTGAGAATCATGCTTAGTAGAATAAGTTATTGGAGAGGAAGGGTAGTCATTACAAAAGTGTTCTAAGACAAATGCTCTGTTCTTCACTTGTAAATTAGTACACTATAATCTGCCTCTATACAATTTTTCGAGAGATATACATGAGACACACCTGTTATGTATTCTTGGTTATGTTTGTAGGTTGTGTTTGCTACGTTGCATAGCAAAAATGAGTTATTTAGCCATTGACCCATTTCCTGTGCAAAAGTTGCTTTCGCATCATTAAACTGCTTTAGACACCTGCTATTTTTCCTATAACTACTATGGTTCCAGGTCATGCGGACCATCTAGATCTTCTGACAAATGCCAGATGAGTTGAACCTGATTTTGAGTTGAGCGCACATCAGTTTTTGTTGTGTAAATATACTAATTTTCAAGCATGCGCACCAAAATGTGTCCATATCTAGATTTGTGCTTATCTTAGACTAGTGGCTCCTTCCACCTGGAGTGGTTGCAGCGGCGGGCTGGCCCCCTGCGCCCCCCCTGGCCACTCAGTCAGACCGCTATTAGGGCCAGGGGGTAAGCCGGCCGGCCGCCCCCCGGATGCAATATCCAACACTTTCCCCGGCGGCCGCATCTGATGACATGTGATGCGGCCGCGTCAGCGAACAGGCGGCCGCATCACATGACAGGGGATGCGGCCGCGTCATCAATGTCGTGGCCGCATCCCCTGTCATGTGATGCGGCCGCCTGCGTGCCCCCCGGGCTTCCCTCTCCCAGCCCGCGCCTGAGTGGTTGAGTACAGTTAGGATGTATAGCACATCCCCGGAGATACAAACTAATTAGATGGGGAGGGATCCCCATATACACTTCTCAGAAGGAATATGTTTTGCGGGTACTGAAGTACTGGTGTAAAGATATGTGATAAATATGATGACCATAAGCGGCAATATGTAGCAGCTTCCAATTGCCTGCTTGCCTATAGACCCCTCCGGCTGATAGTACCTAATTTATTAGCATTGCAGTGGTATTATATTGACAAGTAGCCAACTATTCGGAATTCTTCTTTATTATTTCCAATTGGGCTATTGCAGGAAACAAGATTATCATTGGATTTTTAAAGGGGTTAACAACGGATGTGGGGGTTGTTTTTGTTTCAATACATGTTATATGCCACATTTATTAATAATACTGTCAAGATACTATTGTCTAGTATGTATATGACACTTCATTATAATACTACATTGTGCACAAATACTGTAATGCAACTTTTGCATGTATTATTTACACTTGTGAGCTGCATTTCTATGTCTGGCATAAGAAAACATATTTGTATGCCTGGCTCAAAAAACCTGCTGTTTTTGAACCGAACTTATGTTGAGTCAACTTATGGTGCAAGTCAACATAAAAATGTAAGTTTACAACAGAGCCTTTACATGTAACTTTGGAATGACAACTGTGTCAAGCTGTAAATGTGTTGTTGGTTTGGCTTCTATTTAATTGCAATACCCTAACAATAGGTTCATGGTTAGAGTCAATGCTGCCCTAGGCACTGTGGGCCTGATTCATGTTCTGACGTAAGTCCATTTGCGTGCCGTATCGTGCTTGAAATAGCTCTGCACATGCTCAGAAATGGAACTTACGCCAATGAACGCAACTGCATGCAATTCAAGTCTGAATGCAAATGACACTTACGACTGCCTATGACTTGAGAGGCAGGGCTGGGGAGGGAAGGTTCATGCCAGCAAATATGTGGCTGATTTAAGTCCTTTGTTTCTCTTAAATATGCCTTGTTTCGCCGTATCACTTGTACCAACTACAGAGCAGGTGTAAGTGACGACTGATAGTGACTACTGACATGGTATAGTCTTTGTATTAAAAACTACACGTATATGTCACACTAGCTTGCACAGAACATGTGCATGCTAAAAAATTGCCTATATAAACCCATTGTTTGCACTGTACAGTAAGCATTAAAATCATCCCGATTAATGTTAAAAAATTTTTTTTTATTAATGATTATACTGTTAGGAGTTGTTTATTTATTTTAGAATTTCAACATTTTTTTTATGTGTTCTGATGTGACCTTCTAGTGAACAGATGCTTGTGCGTATACTGCAGTCTGTTGTGTGTATCTACATATGTCAAGTAACGTTTAGGCAGAAAGTACTTACACCCACATTCATGCTCTTTTTTTTCAAAGCTCAACTTGTGTGCTATTAAATATGTCAATGGATAAAGGGAGCAGTCAAAGTATATAACAGTAATAAAGATTATTTTAAAGCTGTGGGCAAATTTTAATATACTGTAACAGTATGTGGGGCCAGCAAAAGCATATAGGCATTTATAACCAGTGCCTTAACTCCTCACATTGTGGTACTTGCACAGCTATCTAGTGTGTGCCTGCATCGCTAAATCACTAAATCACACAAGATTTCAAAATGAGGTTCAAAAGGTGGATATAGTGCAAACTTAATGACATCTTTAATTTTGTAATTTTTTTTTCAAAAAGTATATATTTGAAACAAAAAACAGTAAATAAAAAATACAGTAATAAAAAGTGCAACATTATCTCAGGTAAGTGATATAAGAAAACAACATAATAACCCAGAAAGAATAAGCTAAGGGTAACATAGCTCATGAAAAGCAATGAATCAGTCAGGATGGCTGTGATGATCACCAGTGAAGCCATCTCCTAAAGTTTAATCTCAGTTTATAATATTGCAGCAGTTCATCATTTAAGGTGCCTAGCTGGGTAACAGTGTGTGTCTGTGCAAACGAGGGAGACCAACATGATAGCACAGATCCCTGAATAAGTATACAACTAAGACAGTCAATATGCTAGGTTGGATTGTTACACCTAATAGGGCGCTTAATAATTCAAATACATCTATCCATAGGTATAGGGCTTTGGGGTGATTTTACCGCATATGTAAATGATTATCAATTCTGCCACAGTCCCCATTACGAAGGGGGAGGGGGGGTTCATGTATGGATATGATATAGGCTACCTAGGGTCAAACTCCACCAGTATAGAATTTATAACAATTTTCTCATAAAATTGTACATGTTGAAGCTTTACCTAGGTAATTATAGGACAGCTGTCATTGGCCAGGCAAAATACACCAATCCCCAAAGGTCTAGAACATTCTTTGTAACCCCTGAGTTGCACTGC
This sequence comes from Mixophyes fleayi, assembly GCF_038048845.1. NCBI lineage: Eukaryota > Metazoa > Chordata > Amphibia > Anura > Limnodynastidae > Mixophyes > Mixophyes fleayi. The sequence goes on along the minus strand of NC_134413.1, from coordinate 55,218,418 downwards.
AATCGGCGCTGACGCTGACATTTCCAGTGCCGATCTGCCGGAAGTGAAGCCCCTTTACTGGACTAAGTGTGCTCTCTCGGACCTGACTATAGCATAGACCAATATAGGGAGGAGAAAGCTTGAAATCTGTCAAGGTGGTATCAACACATTGTTTTTCAAGTTGTGATGGATGAAAAGTTATGAATGTGATGATAACAGAAGTTTATATGTGCTCAGAAAGGTTGGATCATCACGAGTCTTACCCCACATGGTCAAATGGTAAACTGTAGTCAAATCACCACTGTTTCCCCCTAAGGGAAAACCCAGGTTTGAATTTAGGATTCCCCAGACAAGAGTCAGAGGTGAAAAACAGATCTAACATTTTTCCTGTCATCATATTACTCAGTGATGGGCAACCTGATACACTTTGGGGGCCACATGGCGCGGCCCTCTAACTTTCAAAAGGGTCGCACATTACCCTTAGTCTCAGTAATTAGTTAAAAGAATACACTTAATCAAAGAAAGAGACAACTATCTGCAAAATCATATCAGCAGGCATTGTAAACATGTGTTTATAGCTCTGACAGACAAATCTGATAATAAAGCAGGAAGGGGCTGGGGGCCATAGGTGAAGGCCTGGCGGCTCTAGGGTCACCTGTTGTCTATCATTGTTGCAGCTTATACAGTGTGATTTCTCCATGCACAATGTTAATGTACGTGCAATACCATAGTTAACAACATAGTTTACTGTTGAATCTTTGCAAACATATGAGGTCACAGTGAGAACTGCAGTATACACTGAATGCTAGATGCTGGTAATAATAAATAATTAAGTCAATTATTGTTTAATTAATGAATAGACAGTGGCGACTGTGGTCCTGGTGAAGGTAACTGCCAGTCATTCACAGAAAAAGCATATGCAGTTGATACCACAGAGCAGAAAGTCATTGACAGTTATTTTCTCTCAGGCCACAGATGCATCCCTCTGCTAGAATGAAATCCAGCCTCAGGCTGGTCAGAGTACCTCTGTGAAGCAGAAGAGTGCAGAATAAGCAGCTTAGACCTCAAGGTTGGGGGAAACTTGAAAGACAGTCAGAGGATATTTTCCATTTTAAGAGCAACTAACAACACTTGATCATTTTCTACTCAGGTGGGAGTTTCATACAGTGGCGGATCCAGGGGGGGGGGGGGGCGATTGGGGCAATCGCCCCCTCTAGCAGGGGCTTGCTGCCGACAGCTGCACATTATGTGCAGGTCCATTCGGCTGTGACAGTGTGCTGCCCGGCTGTTCTGATTGTGTTTTAAATACAATCATAGCAGCCGGGCAGCACACTGTCACTGCCGAGCGGACCTGCACATAGTGTGCAGCCGTCGGCAGCCTCAGAAGGCAGAAAGGGGGCAAGCCTAAATCGCCCCCCCCCCCCCCTAAATCACCCCCGGTGCACCAATTATCTAGATCCGCCCCTGGTTTCATAGAATGTCATTAGCTAATCTGTAGTAGTGTACTAGTGCTACGTTTGGAAAGAAGGTTAAGGAGAGGAGAGACACATTTTTTATAAGTTTAATGCATAAAGAGGCTATTCCATGACCTACCATCCTGCAAGATACAATTACAGATAACTGATTCTAATCTATGGAAGACTGTTGCTACCAAATAAAGCTGGGTACACACTACACTGTTTTCGTACAATAATCGGCTCAAACAGCCGACATACGACCGCTTGTTCAAAAGTCGGGTCAGTGTGTACAGTTACACGATGGTCGAAAGTCTGCCCAAATGGACGATTATCGCGTCATTTGGTTGGTCGTACCGTTTAATATTTTCGTTCCAATCTCGTTTCCGCTGTGTAGTGTGTATAAACTTCCGACCAATCCACAACATTGAGTAGGAAATTACAGTCATTGCTCACGACAACATGGCTGTAAAAAGTTGCTAAAGGGACGTCCGCTCTTCCCTTTATCGTCCTAAACAAGGCTAGTGTGTATGCAGTCCATGGACCGAGCGATCGGACCATCGATTGCATGTAAAATCGCTCGGCATAAAAAGTTTGTCGGAATTTCTGTAGTGTGTACCCAGCTTAACTAGTGGGGTCATAAAGAAATACTTGGTAACGTGGGTAAAAGTGTAAACACCTCTCAGCTATGAGACTTGAAGACTGGATTTTAATAGGTTCTAAAGTGAATTATTTAAGCATGGGCTTATAAACAAGTGATAATAGTAAGTGCATAAAGAACAAGAAGATGATTAGTGATATGAACCTCCAAATAGGGAGTAGCCCATTTAGAAGATACCTTTTCCTTAATATGTAAAAGACTATCTGGGTAGGGTCAAAATCGAGAGCAGCACTTTTAGAGGGGGTATTTTTAAACCATAAGAGATTTCAACATTTTTCAAAAGAGAATGAAGAGTAAGTTAGGATCTCATTGGAGAAGTAAATGTTAATTGTCATCTGCAAAGAAACTCACTCTATATCTGTGGGCTCCTGCAGTTACCCTCATATTGGGCTATTGCATATAGCAGTCACCAGTTCTTCTATGCACAAAAAGATTCCATGGGGTTTAGGGAGTTAATCGGGGAGATAAGGAAGTAACAGAAATCTGACAAAAGGGGAGAGAGAAAGCAATGGAGTCTTCCTAGACAAAACCTGAAGGGTGTTGATAATGCTGTAACAAGCCATAAGACTAGACTCACACTGAGTTAGTTTATAGAAACAAAACTGACAACCAATATATAATACAATATAATTTATCAGTTACATAAACAGTCCTATATGTCAAAATGACAATAACTTAGGTGTCATTAGTGCTTTGCACTATGGATCCAGCTAATAGCTTATGATGGATTCAGTCAGGTAAGGACAAATGACTAATGCAGGATCTGCTTCTGTTACTTCTTGAGTTGTCTTGGATGTAGTACTCAGCAAGCAATAGATGAGTATAATAAAGAACAATATTATTAGACTGTTGTCACTTAAAACACTAAAACAAGAGCCATAGTCTTCATTTAGGGAAACTGCTGTACAGACAAAACAAGATAAACAGGTATAACAGCAGTTCTTTACCTCTAAAAGCCTGCAAGACAATCCAAGCATAAAAATGTGGTCAGTCAGACTTCTATGGGTTATGTTTTAAGAGTTCTTTTGCAGAACAAAAATCCATTCCTGTTCGGTGTTGAAGTCGATACAGAAAGGTGCAAATATATCAATGTATTTGATGTTATAAGTGACAGATATAGTCACTACATTTCAAGCAAAGTCACAGAAAAGGCACAACAGGCACAAACGCTGTCAGAGGGATCTCATCGAGGGTAGAGGGAGCAGTCATCCACATGTAGGTGTACTGGAGATAAATATGCCACACAGATTTACACTGACTGGAGCTTGGGAGCAATTTGTAAGAGATGGCAAGAGTGTGTGTGTGTGTGTGTGTGTGTGTGTGTGTGTGTGTGTGTGTTTGTGTAGGGGTCATTGTTGTGCCTTGGTTTGTTTGAATGTAAACATAAATAAATAAACTAGGGGTCAAGGCAAATTCTAGATTGGACAATGGGGATAAATTAAGAACATAGTGTCAATTACCAATGATGATAAATGTATCTAAATAAACCAGATTTGCTTGTGAGCTCTTGGGATAAATCTGAGGGGAGATTGCAGGGGTGATGATAAATGCATGGCCTAATGATGGTGGGAAATAAATGGGAATTTTCAATATGTACTGTATATGGAGGAAGGAACTGTATAATATTTGCATCATCAACAAGAACTCTCGCGCTATCCTAAGCAGCTTGCGCCACATTATCCTCAAGAATAATTACAGGAGGGACCTCCGTATAGCGGCACTGCGTCGTGCTAGTGCTCTCTTGAGAAGCCAGAAACCAGTTGTGGTAATGAAGAAGTGCACTCGGGCTGCCAAGACTGCATAAACTTCTTGCAGATTTCTATAATAAAATAGTCAGAGAGAAGCATGCAAATAAAAGGAAATGAATAAATGAAATTACTATGGAGATAAATAAATGGTGACTTAAATATCAGAGAATATAACATCTCTATTTCTAAAATGCAAGCTCAGTGTACCCTAGACGACACCTTCCTTCGGAAGTGGCACCCCAGGGCCGGACTGGCCATCTGGCGCTTCTGGCATTTGCCAGAAGGGCCGATGGCTAGATGGGCCGGTCTGGCTCCTGGCTCCCCCTTGTTCTGGTTTTCGACGCCGGCGCTCCCTGTGGTCTTGATTGAAGCTACCCTGCGCACTCGATGTGACGTCATGACGCAGACATCATGATGTCACGCGCAGCAACGTAGGAGCGCGGTCTGGAATCTGGAGGCGCCGAGTGAATGCCGGCAGCCGCTGCCGAGCAGGTAAGCAAATACCTGCGGACAGGGGGGAAGTATAAAATACTGCAGGCGAGGCAACGGCTGAGGAAGGGGGAGGGGGTGCTAAGGAAATGCCTGCAGCGGGAGAGTTAGTAAAAATGACTGAGGGGGAAGGCAATGGCTGTAGAAGGGGGTAATTAAAAATGACTGAGGGGGGAGGCAATGGCTGTAGAAGGGGGGGTAAGTAAAAATGACAGAGGGGGGAGGCAATGGCTGTAGAAGGGGGGTAAGTAAAAATGACAGAGGAGGGAGGCAATGGCTGTAGAAGGGGGGGTAAGTAAAAATGACTGAGGAGGGAGGCAATGGCTGTAGAAGGGGGGTAAGTAAAAATGACTGAGGAGGGAGGCAATGGCTGTAGAAGGGAAGGGGGGGTAAGTAAAAATAACTGAGGAGGGAGGCAATGGCTGTAGAAAGGGGGTAAGTAAAAATGATTGAGGGGGGGAGGCAATGGCTGTAGAAGGGGGGTAAGTAAAAATGACTGAGGAGGGAGGCAATGGCTGTAGAAGGGAAGGGGGGGTAAGTAAAAATAACTGAGGAGGGAGGCAATGGCTGTAGAAAGGGGGTAAGTAAAAATGATTGAGGGGGGGAGGCAATGGCTGTAGAAGGGGGGTAAGTAAAAATGACTGAGGGGGAGGCAATGGCTGTAGTAGGGGAGGTAAGGAAATACCTGCATGGGGGGACAATGACTGTTGGAGGGGGTAGTGAAAATATCTGCATGGGGGAGTAAGGAAAATGGCTGCAGGGGAGATGGCAAAGGCTGCAGAAGGGGGTATCGAAAATGGCCGAAGGTGGGTAATGAAATGGATTTTTCTATTAATTAAGAATTATATATATATATATATATATATATATATATATATATATATATATATATATATATATATTCAATTATGTATATTTTTATACACTTTACTGCCTTCAGCGCTATTTTTCTTGTGTTTAGATGTGTGGTTTAGTTAGAAGAAGAGCAATAGTCCTTTTTAACAGCTGCAGCGGGCAGTATTAACTTGTTTGGAAGAACACAATTTATTTTTGTTTATAGATGAGTTTATTAAATTAATATTTTATTATTTTTTTACGTTGGTTTACTCTTTTAATAGCGCTGGAGATTATTCGTGCAGGGGTAATAAAATATCTTGGGGGGTATTTAATAAATTGAGCAGCTTTGGGGGGCATGATCTCTTTATTGTGTGGTGGCTACATGAAAGCTCTCTGTGGCCTTATCAATCACTAGAATACTAAATATTTCTGAGATGGGGCTGGTAGAGGTTAATATTTGATTGACAGCAAATGTTCAGTTATTGCTTTTATATGCCTGTACAATGGGGTAGTTTTATTTGGCCATAATGGAGAGTTTTGTTTGAACTAAAGGGCCTAATCATTCAGGGTTTATTAACATTTTGCATTATAATAAAACATGATACAATTTTCAATACAGGACTCCAACTTTCCAAAATCCATCAAAAAGACAACAAAGCTGCAAGAACAAGCAGGAGAGAAGAGCAAGAACAGGTAAGAGAGAAGAGCAAGATCAGGTAAGAGAGAAGAGCAAGAACAGGTAAGAGAGAAGAGCAAGAACAGGTAAGAGACAACGGCACAATCTGTCTCAACTTGAATGCTGGAGAATACATCTTAATATTCATATTCATGAGTATTCCTAATACATTGGGGGGGGGGGGGGTGCAACCAGTGTATTCTACTAGGGCAGTCAGAACACTTAATCACCCTTAACCCTTTTTTGCCTTACTCTCCTTAATTACTTAAACCCTATATGTTTAATTTTTGCAGAGAACCATTCACTTATTCTGCCTTAGTGAATTTAATCAAATTTAATTATTTTTAGTTTTTTGCAGCGCTGTATTTTTTAGTTTTTCTGTCTTGAGTTGGGACATATAGTAAGGTCTTCTATTACAGATGCAACTTAATTTTCCAACTGGTAAGAAGTAAGCTCAGCACCAGAATTTGCTCTTTGGTTATATTTTATAGACTCATAAACAAACAGGAAATGTAAAATGTAACTTTCATTAGGTATATTTAACATAGACGGAAATTACCTTAAAGCATTACAATGATCCAAAGTGATTTATTCGGAAATGGCTTAAACAATATGTAAAGGATGCAACATTTATATTACTCCTTGTCCACACTGGAGAGATTAGAATCAATAACTATACCGTTATATAATTCAGTACAATGTTGTATCCTTTAGATATTGCTTAAGCTTATTTATACAGTCTGATTTCCAAATTATTATTTTAATACTTGAAGGTAATTTCAGTATATATTTCAGTATATATTAAATATACCTAATAAAAGTTACAGCAAAGGTGACAGCAATCATAAATGATGTGGGAAGTCCAGGGGCAGAGCCTCTTGTACCTGGTGGAAGGGGTCATGTTGTGGGGCCGCTGACTTATGGTTTGCTAATTTCAGTAATTAGGTCTTTTATTTCAGTTTTATGCAATTTATGTTTTACATGTTAATTTTAGTTGTTATATAAAATGCTTAAGTTATTTTTGGTTTGATGCTGTGGCTTACATATAGTATATTATGATTCAATAAATTACTATGGCCATTGCATCTCAAACAATTACTGTCTTATATGGTGCAGTGGGAAGTAGCATGGACACACTATACATTGTATTTTAACAATATATAATTTTTTAAAAAAACATTGTGGTTTTGTGCATTTTCCCAGTGCTCCAGGTGCTTTGCACAAAAAGGGAATTGATCAGGATGGGCAGAAGACAATTCTTGATAAATACGTTTGTGCTGAGGCTTTATATTGCACTGCACCAGCAACACCACATCAGCACGCAACAATATCGTGCATGGAGCCCACAGCAGGTGGGCCTGTCTACTTTAAATGCCAGGGCTGATTTTTAGTCCCAGTCCGGCCCTGTGGCACCCCCATGCTTGGGCATTGCACCCCCAGCCCGGAGCTTACTACCGTAGCAGACAAGAAGTGATTTCAGCATCCTCTGCTCTGACTGTGCTGCTGGCCTTTTAAATCATGACCAAAGTGCCCCACTAGCATAACACTCCTCATGTTAACAGCCAGCATGTGGGGGGGACGCTGTGGGGGCATGAAAAACAATGGATGAGTGCCATTATGTTTTAGGCACCTCTAACCAGTGGCATCCTAGGTGGCTGCTTAGGCTCACCTAACGGTAGTGCCAGCCCTTCTGAAATGTGTGTGGAAGAGGTCACAGTGCACACAAACATTGTGATCTGGTGCTCTGCACAACTGACCAGATCATTGTGCAATTTGGCAACCAACGTGGATAAGGAAATTACACTGATCTGGTTGTTGAGGCACCAGGTTGAACAACTAATTTGAAATGATTTCAGTAATGCCAGCACTTTAGGGTACACAGATGAATCCACACATGTGGTGAAATTAATCAAATTGACCACTGTACTGTTTTGTGGCCACTTTTAATTGTACTCGGACCCAGGAAGTTGGCCTTGGGGAAATTTTTTTCAATCACATGGACCATAAACCTAAAATACACATTAGTCTGATATAAAAAGCAAAATATATGCCGAAAAATTTAGGATAACTTAAAATGGATATAATCTTATCTCCAAAAAAACCCTGCTGTCAATTGTCTCAGTGGATTATGATAGCAAGACTAAAGCTGGGTACACACTACAAGGTTTTCACCCGATAATCGCGCCAATCACACGATAAATGACTGTTAATTCCTATATTGCATTAGTGTGTACGCTCCTACGACCATATTTATCATACCAAAGCATATCGCATTGTTTGATTTGATTTTATAAACTGACTAAAAATCTCTATCAACGATGGAACGATGTTGGGAAAATGTGGAAGTGTGTATGCACTCACAACCAGCTTTGGGGGCAGATGACTATAGAGTGTGAACAGTCAAAATGGAAGGTGAATTATGTCGGTGTGTACACATAAATCTACATGCTCATCTGGACTTTCAGTCATAAATTCATTACAGAAATCGCATCTAGGGCCCAATTCATCAAGGCATGCATTCTGAGTGCAACTCGCGCTCAGTATTATATGCACGTATTTAGCCACGGATCTCACGGTACGTTGCTAGATGAATACAGTAGCAAAGCCATTTAAATAACGTAAAAACTGTCATGGTGTACCATTCAATGTGCCTGTGGAAGTCTGTGCTCCACTGCTGACTACATCGGCACGTGTATGTTTGAGTATGGTAGAGATTTGTATTACCTACTTGTTATAAATAGGATACTTGAGCTTACATTGCAGTGGAGCTCTTAGGCGCTGATTTTGCATCATCTTCCAGGGGTTAGGTTTTTATTGAATCCCGCAATGTATTGCAGATGAAAGACCCTTGATGTAGGTGACCAATAAACATGGTCAATGGGTGTGTACGGGTATATTTATGGCATTAAAAATGATGTTGTGTGCAGCATGGTGGCTTTGTGGTTAGCACTTTTTCCTCACAGTACTGGGGTCATGAGTTTGATTCTTGACCATGGTTTTATCTGTGTGGAGTTTGTATGTTCTCCCCGTGTTTGCGTAGGTTTCCTCCGGGTGCTCCGGTTTCTTCCCACAATCCAAAAACACAGTAGTAGGTTAATTGGCTGCTATCAAAAATTGACCCTAGTCTGTCTATCTGTGTGTTAGGGAATTTAGACTGTAAGCTCTATTGATGCAGGGACTGATGTGAGCGAGTTTTCTGTACAGCGCTGCAGAATTAGTGGTGCTATATAAATAAATAAATGATGATGATGATGTTTACGCTTGTGTCTGTGTTTTATTTACATGTTTCTTTGGAACACTACAGGGCCCAGCATGGGCTTGCAGCCGTGGATATGCTTATGCTTGTAGTGCTACACGTGCCACCATTCCCAGTCACTTAATGGCAGCCAGGCCATGCTGGGACCTAGTGCACCAAGGACAAAATACTATTATTATTACCCCACATACACCGCCCAGGGGTGTGGGAAGGTCCATAGTGCTTTAAGCACAGGGGTGGGTACCTTTAGGGTGGGGGGGCGGGGTCACATCTCCCTAAGGAATGCAGCCCGGTGCCGACTACTCTGGTGTTGGTTGTCATTATGGCAGGGGGACACCATGCTGTGGGATTCCCTGCTATAGTGCCAGCAGCCCAGGCAGGCAAAGCCTTGTGCTGGTAATAGTGAAATCAGGGTGAACTCACACTGTTTAGCCCCCTTTCTTTTGCTAGTTCCTGTCTAGGCTGACAGCACTAGAACTGGTTAAGCTGTTTTGGGGGCCCCACCATTTTTTTATTGTTTGGTCTGTTATTTTTTTCACTTTATTGTCTGTATAAATGTAAGGATTTACATTTATAGTGTGTGTAAAGGAAATGATTATCACCCACACAAACTGTACTTCGTTCATTGCAGTAATAGGGAATGGTGTCATGTTTTTATCCTGCTACCCTCATCACACACTTCATTATGTTTAAAAATGTGTTGTAGTTAATATTCAGTCAAAAGGGACACATTTATATAAGATATTAGATATGTTCAAAATCTCCCTTCATTATGGTACAAATGTACATGAATACACATTTCCCTTTGTAAAATCAACACACACACTAATTTGTTGAAATAATTTTTTTATATTACAAAACTGAATTTTTTTTTATGAAATAACTTATGAATGATAATATTTCTGTAGCATTTCTACATTTTTCAGAAACATTTTTCATGTTTTTTCATTTTTTTTTTTTACTAAAATATGTACAGGGTGGATGAAAAGTAGGAATAGGGGATTGACAACTGGGTGAGGGGGCCTGGAAACTTTGGCTGGGGAGTGGTCAAAATGGCTGTCTTCTTCAGCCAAAAAAACCCCCAAAAAAAACAAAACAAGAAATTAGATTGGAAACCTAAGGACATTTTTACAACATACATTAGTCCTATGGGTGTACTTTGTTACAAAGTTGCCGGGCTCAGCAAAGATCTGAAGGGGCATATTCAATTCTTTTGTATTTACGCGGCGTTAAAACTATTACCGTTATTATGGTAATAGTAAGCTGGATTTAAGCTCGCGGTTCAGGGAGCTGCGAGCTGAAATCCAGCAAGAAAACCACCTTAATAACGGTATTTACGCGCACTATTACCGTAATAACGGTTATAGTGAGCGCGCTGCAAGATTTTGGGTGTTTTCGCCAACAATTGAATATGCCCCGAAGTGTTACATTAATTGAAACTATCTGCAAAGGTTCATGTTATGCTAACCACAGTGGTAGGCAGAGGACTATATATATATATATATATATATATATATTTGGTGGTGGTGGAGGGAAGGGGTTGCTTGACAACAAACACTGATTAGGCCCATCATGTGAGACACATGTGGAATGGCCTATGGTAAATCATATGTATGAAAGCAAGGCTTTTTGAGGACTACACTTTAATACTGTCCCCCCAACCAAAAATGATAGTACATTTTTACATCAAGATACTTACATTCTTCAACAGCATCCTCCTCCTCCTCACCCTCCTGGCCCTGCTTCTAAGCGACGGGGTCCTGGCCCTCCTCCTCAAATTCAATGGCTTCCTTGGCCTCCTCTGCATGCCCCACCCTCACTCCACTTCATCTTGGAATAAATATGACACATTAGCTGATTTAGAAAGATTATCTCTGTCTCACACTTACAAAGAGATAGCCAGATAATGTTAGGCTGTGTTAAGAAATATCCAATACCACATACAGACAATTGAGTGGCTAAATAAACACACCTCTACACCACTTACAGATGGACTTGACCTGGGTGGTTTATATTAATCACATCCTGAATCAGAAACATCACTATTACATAGCAGGCCTTGTACTTTGTCAAATGAAGGTTTTCACCAGCCATATTGCATTATAATAGTTATTCCGCTGGAGTTGTACAATAGTACGCCTGCTGTGGAATAGTAACTGCAGACGCCGGGGAACAGCCAGGTATGCCCTCAATTTGCCCTCATTTGTAATGTACTGACCAGGTCGGTACAGATTATTCATAGCAGCAGTTAGTACCCGCTGCACGGTCGAACATAGCAGCTCTCATGTTTGCAAGTGAATAAGACTTTTCAACATGCCACACTCTGATTGGTTCTCAGTGTGTGTATGGGCATAGGCACATCACTCGCGGATCCCTTCAATACCATATGCAAGATTGTCTCACCTGTCAATTGTTCTCAGTCATCAACTGTATCCAGGCATTAGGGGGGTGACAACGGCTAGCCATTGATACACAGGCAATTGCAAGAGAACACATCTGGATCCCCTATTTAACAGCTGGAGAAGTAATTATTCAGCCCTGTTATTTTAATGGTGAAGAGGCTGCACTAAACCACCTGGCAGCTCTCCGTCACAGCAAAATCTTGTGCTTGATATGACATAATGCAGGTCCATGTCATGGTTCCTTCCTCATTAGCCCAATACCTTACTCCTGTCCATCGTCATAATTTACCCACACAAGACCCTCTGCGACATCATCAAGCACCATTTTCCCATGGTTATATTCCCCACTTTTGCAATGCTGACCCACTACGATCTACAACCCAAATGCATTCTTTTGGGCCAAACCCATTTTTGCAACAACATAATTTATCCCTACCAGCCTCTTATTTTTAAACCAGTTCTGCTACCATCCAGCCACCTCTTTCTCCGAAACTCTCTCTGACCACCCCTAGCAACCTCTGCTTACCACCCAGTCACTTCTGCACACCTTCCAGCAACTTCTGCACACCCTCCAGCCACTTCTGTCTGTCACACCATCACTCTCTGCTGCCCCAATGACCTCTGCTTCTTCTACACTGTTGTCTACCACATCACGGGTAATCAGAAGTTCAACATTTAGGCAAATGTGAAACAAGTGGCAAGAAGCGTCTGAAAAAAACACATGTTCAGTTTGTTTCACATGTGCTTTGTGTGCATTTATTAATACACTTTTTTTCCAAAACTCAAAACTGAAGTCTCTAGTGTTTATGTTCATTTACTTACAGCTATACATTTATACACAATTTCAAAATTTACTTACAGGAAAAATAGGGGGGAAAGCACATATTCTGTATAATATAGGCATTAGTGATAAAACAGTAAAAAAAAAAAGTGTATTTTTAAATATTTATTTTCCTATAACAAACATTTCTCAGAATGTTCTTAATGTCTACTGGACATAAAATACATTTTTACAGTTGTTCATGATTGCAGACACATGCATATGATGGTGACATCACTAGGACTCAGGACTTGCCCTATAGCTGGTGCAAGAGATACGGCATAAAAGCAAGTAACTTTGAGATGCGTAGGTATTCATTTGGATGTGGCACGCCCACGCTGTACAGCAGGTACAGCAAAACGCCCCTTCCTCGCCCCGTTTGCTCATTGAAATCTTAGGCTGTAGTAGGTGTCCTATGCCTTTGTAGACGCAGAGGACAGGGCTGCATTCACGTATAGATCTCCCGGCTCTCAACATGCATAGAGTGGTTTTGCGTACGATATGTTTAAAATCGGCAGAATCCGACCCCTAGTGTGTACACAGCTTTAAGAGTAGACCAACAGAAATATATTGTAGCTGATTGTTTTGGTACTGTCTAAATAGTAGGCTAGAATTTCTAATGTCTTTTGGTTTTCATTTATGCTATTTCGTTTATTTCTTTATTTTATTTTATTTATTTATTTTCTCTGCAGTCAGGCTTCCATTCCCAACATTCCACTGAAACTGCTCTCATAAAAGTGATTGATGATGTACTTACTGCAAAGTCTAAGGGTCATTCCTTCATTCTCATTCTCCTGGACCTATGCTGCTTTGTTTTGACACTCTTGATCACCCTCTTCACCTACACACCCTTCACTCCATTGGCCTTCATGACACAGTTATTTCCTGGTTCAACCGCTTCTTTAGTGTTTCTAGCTCTGTCACATCCGCCCCTTCACTTCCACTATCAGTTGCGGTCCCACATGGTACTGTTCTTGGCCCTTTACTTTTTTGATTATACACCTCTTCCCTTGGGGCAATAACTCGCGCATTTGGCCTCCAGTACCACCTCTACACTGATGACACCCAAATCTATATCTCTTCTCCTGACCTCTCCCCTTCTGTACTATCTTGTGTAACCAACTGTCTTTCAGCTATCTCCACATTGATGTCCCAACGCTACCTAATGCTTAACATATCCAAAACAGAGCTTATTATCTTCCCCCCTGCCAGAATTACTGAAATCTCCCTAACTGTTAATAATACCACAATTTCCTAAGTCTCCCAAGCCCCCTGCCTTGGTGTCGCACTAAAATCCACCATTTACTTTAATCCTCTCATCTAGACTGTCTCCCAGTCCTGTCCTATCCACCTTAAAAACATTGCCAGAATACACCCCTTTCTTACTCAACATGCTACCAAAACTCTTTTCCATTCTCTCATCAATTCCCATCTTGACTACTGCAACCTCCTGCTATCTGGCATTCCCAACACCCATGTCACTCACCGGACTGTGAGTGCTTCTTCCCGGACATTTAGGAACTGTGGTCGTCCTCCATCCTGAGGGACTGCGCATGCGCAGCCCTTTCTAAACCTTCAGTGTATGTTCCTTTAACTTAATTGGCAGATCAGGCAACCTCCCTATATTAAGCACCTGTGGTCAACACCACGTTGCCTGATCTTGGAGTCTCATTCCCCATGAGTCTCTGAAGGTGTTCCTGTGTTTCCTCGTTTATTCAGCCCAGCTGATTCCTGTGGTTTCCAAACCACTTCTACCTCTGTGGTTTCCTAACCACTTCTACTACTGTGGTTCCCATACCACTTCTACCATCTACTGTATCATCGTGACTGTGAGCTGATTCCTATCCGCTGCCTCCGTGCACTACAGTCTTTCTTTCACATCCACTCACCTGTTCATGATTGTGACTGCCAGCTGATTCCTATCCGCTGCCTCCGTGCACTACAGGCTTCAACCTGCAACTCGTCTGTCTCTCATCATCGTGACTGCTAGCTGATTCCTATCCGCTGCCTCCGTGCACTACAGTCTTCAACCTGCAACCCGTCTGTGTTTCATCGTGACTGTTTGGCTGATTCCTATCCGCTGCCTCTGTGCGCTTCAGTCTTCAGTCCTTGTCAACTCTCCCGTGTTTCCTTGAGTCTGCTGCCACTATTGCTACCCGCTACTCTCCGTGATCAACAGTTCCAGTTCAACTCTGCTCTCCCGTGTCCCATCGTTACTGCACCTGCTGGTTGCTATTGGCTACCTCCGTGTTCCCGCAGAGACCCGCTGCTGCTACTCCTCAGCGCTACTCATCCATCTACTGCTGATCCGCTCTCCACGCTTTCCTGTGTTCCCTGCTGGTCTACCTACCTGTGCGCTGCACCTACTAGACCACCGCTTCACCCATCCAGGGACTTTGCATCCTGCCGGCCTCCTGCCGTTCAGGTATCTCTGCACTCCTGTCTGACTGCCTTCTCCTGAACCACGGTATGCATACTTCTCATTGACTGTGCTGTGTATTGCATACCTTGCTGGACTGTGTTGGTTCTCCTCTGGAGTTTGCTATCCGCTGAGTCTATTGCCATCATTGACTGTGTTATCTCGTGCTGGATTACTTCAAGAGACTTTCTATATTGGCAGTGTTGTTCAGTCATATATACATTTATATTGTGCATATTACTGTGGATCAAAGTCAAGGTGCCCGTGTATATCTTGTGTTGCAGTCTCTCCCCGTGCACCTCCTCACATATACATTCAGTGATACAACTTGCTAGTGGCAGACCACTGACCCCTGTTTCCAGTTTCACCTGTTCCAGTATCCTCTCACATAGCAGTGGTACAACTTGCTAACGCAGACCACTGACTCCCCGGATACCTCCACTTGGATTCCATTCCTTCACTCAGACAGCGGTACAACTTGCTATCCGCAGACCGCTGACTCTCATCACCTCCTCGTTTCTGTTGGACATTCCTCCTCACTATAGCAGTGGTACAACTTGCTACCGCAGACCACTGACTACCTTCACGTGTCCTTTGTCCATACAGTTCCTCGTGTATTATTACCTCCATATTGCCAGTGCTGCTAGTCATAGACTTTCCTGAGCATCTCATCATCTGCCATTTCCTGTTCCGTGATCACCCTGCTACCAGAGTACCATATTACCACCTATACTGCTCTGGTAAGCCTATCACCTGGTGATCCCTGGGTAAAGACTCCTAGTGCCCGTGACAACCCATATATCCACACTTCAATCCATCCTAAATGCTGCTGCAAGACTGATCTTCCTCTCTCACCGCTCCACATCTGCTGCACCACTTTGCAAATCCCTACACTGGCTCCCTGTATCCTCCAGAATCCAAATCAAATTACTCACCCTTACCTACAAAGCCCTCAACAACTTCACCCCTTCATACATCTCAAATCTTAAATCAAAATACTCTCCCTCCTACCCACTTAGATGTACTTTTGACCTGCGTCTTGTCTTGTCTCTGGTAACCACCTCTCACTCTCGCCTATAAGACTTCATCCGTGCTGCTCCCCACATATGGAATTCCCTACTACGCGCAATCAGGCTTTCCCAAACCTTCAAATCTTTAGATGTTTTTTAAAAACCCATCTCTTTTTTAAGCTTATCTTATCCCCGATGATACCACTCACACTAATACACCCTCACAGCTGTCCCAATCTTTACTCTAAGCCACACTTGCTCCTTTTGTTTCAGCCGTGCCCTCTTCCACTTAGAATGTAAGCTCTCTTATGAGCAGGGTCCTCCATACCCTTTGTTTTCATGTCTGCATTTATTTTGTCTGCCTTATATGTTCTTGTTTTATGTATGTCCTTGTTTTCCCTACTCAATATTGCTACAGAGCACTGTGGCACCTACAAATCTACGATAATAATAATAATAATAATAATAATAATAATAATAATAATAATGCTAGGGTACTAAGGAGGATGGTTTTTACTTGAATAAAACTGGTTACTTCATAAGACTGCAGCTAAAAGACCAGCTTAACATATCTGTGAGAGAACAAGTAATTGTATCAGATGGCAAAAGGTGCACTTTATTTGATGGTGGCTGGGTAGTTTATTGCTTGGGTAATTTTAGATGGAGGCTGATTTAGGACTGCTTAAAAGTATATTTCGAAAATAGATTTAATGACCGTTATTCATTATTTAGAGGTGCCTAAAAAAGGCTCATAGTGTGCCAAGAGCAGCGATAAGTTCTCAAAATATCTATGGCTTTGCCCACAACTAAGATCAACATTTGACTAATGTCTCATCACATGAACATACTTGTGGTACAAAGTTACAAATGACAACTGCACTAGTTTTGGAATTGCACAGTGTTTAAATATGTTTCTATAACTTGCACAGTTGAAATCAGTATATAAAACTAAAATAAATAATGTGATAAAGTTTGTAGCTACTGAATTGCTGGGTAGCTCAGTACACCTAGGTGAGAGTGAGGTGGTAAATCTCACCTGTTTCTTGATTTCGCAAACACAGTGCCTCCACCAGGTTCTTCTCTCCTCATGGTTGTAGATGTTGGCAAGGTCTACAAGGGGTTGACACAGCTTGGGAAAACCAGGACACCCTCTAAGTAAATGGTGATAACACACAAACACCAGGAAAGGTGGGATAAGCCACTTGGCCCATTTATTAACAGGCCATGTCACTTAAAGACCCATAACGTGATAAATAGTGGTTAGAGGGAAAAAGATCATACCTCTGATAAGGTTAAAGTAACCATCAAACCCAATGACGTACAATGAAAATTATACAATATCAATGCAGGAAAGATTTCTGAACAATGGCACTCAACAAGCATTGAATAAAGACAATAAATGATGACCATAGATTGTAAGGTTGCAATTAGAGCCCTTTACCTCTCTGTCTGTCTGTATTTTTTATGTTCTTGCCCTTAGATTTGCCCTCATTCAAGATGGCCGTGATTGCCTCATGAAGTTTCCATCTTGGATCTCTGATATGAACTTGCCCTTACAATAGCCCTTATCCAAGATGGCCAGAACTGTCTCAGGAAGATTCCATATTGGATCTCATTTCCTGTTTGGGCCTAGAAAAGGCACTTCCTGTTATGCAGCCTTTGCTCGAGTATTGTGTTTGTGTCTGAACCAGATGCTTCCACAGAACCTTGCTCCCTTGTGATTTGGAATACAATTACATGGTACCTCTACAGGATATTTATCCTGTTGATACTTTGGACTTGCTTGCTGGACATTTAAGATTTATTTCTGTATCAAAATAAATCCTGTTTACTACAGTACTACCTGGCTATTGGGTTCCGTTTGTAATACCAGAAGTGTGACAGTATTACTCAGTATTGTTTTATTACTGTGTTTGTTCACAGTTGTAAAGTGCTACAGAATTTGTTGGTGCTATATAAGCAAATGTTGATGACAATGATGGTGACGATGACGATGACAAGATATGTCAGTAACCGTAAATGAATCCAGTAACAGCATTGGTGAATTGGTAGGTTCACAACAGGGGCGGATCTAGGCAACTGCTCTACCCGGGGCGATTTTAGGGGGGGCGATTTAGGCCCCGCCCCCTTTCTAATTTCTAAGGCTGCTGACGGCTGCAGAGTATGTGCAGGTCCGTTCAGCATTGGCAGTGTGCTGTCCCGCTGCTCTGATTGTGTTTAAAACACAATCAGAGCAGCCGGGCAGCACACTGTCACTGCAGAACGGACCTGCACAGTGTGCAGCTGTCAGCAGCAAGCCCCTGCTAGGGGGGGCGATCGCCTGATTGGTTGGTCTCAGTATATTAGGCAGGGAGATCTTAGCCTCCCTGCCGGTTATAGCGCTTCTGACCCAGTCTTGCTGACCTGCTCCTGTCTGTTGTACCCTGTCCTGTGGATACTCTTGCATTTTCTGTGTATGACCCCTGCCTGGACTTTGGACTCTGCCTGTTTGCCCATAACCCTGACCCATTAGCCCGTACTTTGGACTTCGCTACTTTGCCTGTCACCCAGACCCTTTGGTGTGTTATTGACTACTCTACTTGCCTGTGACCCTTGACCTCAGCTACCATCTGACTATCCGCTGCCTTTTATCCAGCCTCCTGGCCTTCCGCTATGGGCCTATATTACCAACTCACACTACGCCTGGAGTTAAGTCTTGGGGGCATCTGAGTACCGGTGAGAATATCAAGCTCTAAGGTAAAGGCGGCTGCTATAGGTGAAGACCTCCACCATCTTGTTCTGTGAGTTGGTGATCAGACCGTCAGCCTAACACAGTGAAGGGAAATGTTAATGCTTCAGCATACACTGATATTCTAGAGAATTGTGTGCTTCCAACTTTGTGGCAATAGTTTCGGCCCTTCCTGCTTTAACAAAGTGAGGTCCATCAAAAATTGCTTTCCTGCATTTGGTGTGGAATTAAAGAAAAAGTAAAGGCTGTTATGGCAGCAAAGGGGAGGGGGGCTTTAGTGTAATTACCTTGAACAAAGTACTATTGGAAGTAAACTATAAGTGGTAAAGAACCACAATGGTTGAAGTATTTGATAAAGTGATATACTTAAGCAAGTAACAGTTCTCCAATAAATATATTGAAAAGTGCTGATCTGAGAATTATTGACTGGGATCATGAGTTGTAATGTATGCATTGAAAGCAGCATAGCAAACGACTAGAGCTGATTTGAAGACAGGTGCACAGAGAGCAGCAGTTCAGAAACACAACTAGTAGGGTTATCAGTGTTTGTCAGAGATGTCATTATAATTTGATACACAGTATCAAAGTGGAGGTCAAAAAACAAGTCAGAGTTTGATACACATCCAGGCAGATTAACAAAGTCCAGTATATACTTCAAGGTCCAGTACACAACAGATCTAGCAGAGTAGAGGTCAGAGAACAAGCCAGGGTCTGGTACACATCCAAAAAGATGCAACTCCAGGATACAAGCCAAGGTTTGTTATACAATAAATCTAGCAGTGCAGAGGTTGGAGAACATTCTGGGGTCTGGTACATATGCAGGCAGTTATGTAAGTCCAGGATACAAGCCAAAGTTCAGTAATGGTAATGCAAGCAGAATTGTGTAGACAGCGAGACACTGATCGGGTGAATTTATAATCTGGCAGCTAGTGAATTCATGTGTTGGATGCTCTATAGGTACTAGGATGTCATGGGTGCTCCTGATGATGTCACTGACATTGATAAACATTTCCAGGCTAATGGAAATGTTTCTCCTGCTAATCAGTCTGGACGCCAATGCTGCAAAGGTTGGCAATTGGTACCTTATTGATAGTTCCTTTTAGTAGCCAGATCTGGGAATATGTCACCTTGTTTGACCGCGAACCCGCCAGAGTAACTATTGCCACAGTTTGTGACAGGGACCAACTCCATATTAATGCCCATAGTTTTGGTTCAGCAAGCACATATGGATGTGATGTTCAGGTGTCCACACACTTTTAGTCATGTAGTGTATGCAGTGTTGTACAAATAGCTGTACATACTATTTATCTGTTTTGAGAGTAGGTGCAGTGTTGGGAGATCTTGTCAGTGTTATTTCTGACTTACACTGTATTAAACTGGTTGAAGCCCTTCTTAATGTTTGTGTTCAGAAGGCATAGTGTAGAAATAAAGTGTTTTATGTGTACATACAACAACAGAAAAATGAGCACAACACATAACTTTCCTTTGTGATTGTTATTTTTATTGTCATACTGTTGTTTTCAAAAAATCAGGTTTTGTCTCTGTTTGACGGTTGTACATGTACTTATCAGGGAACGGTAAAATGTTATTATGAAGTCAAAAGTCATAAGAGTGCATATCATAATGCACTTTTTGGCAGAGGTATCATTTTTGGTATGCCACTTGCGTACAGAGATTATGTAGCAACGTATAGCTTATATCACTTAGAAATGAGTATTTGCTCTTTTGCAGAGTGCACACTTTAGTGTTTCACTGCTGTGTAACTGTTTAACTGACAGATATTGATATTCATAAATATCTTTTAATTGTGTCTATATTTTGTCAGTATTGTATCTATATTTAGAAGCCAAAAATAGTCCGGAACACGCAGTGCACCAGAATTTCAAATGATCGGTGAAAAACATTATATGGACAAGAACAACTGGGACTTTGAGCTACAGCCACTGACTTACTACATCAAAGCATACAAATAATAATAATATAATGTAATATGATATATAATACATGGTACAGACTATAAAAGCAAATAAAATTGTTTATACTTTTAAAGAAAAAATACTGAACATAAAAAAATTAAGTAAATGCTTGCTGTCTCTAGATGTGGAAAAAGCCATTGATAGGCTTTACTGGCTATACAATAAAGAAGTTCTAGATAAATTTGGCTTCCAGGGGGACATCCTTCACTCTATCAAATGGCACTAGACAGGGCTGCTCTCTATCTCCTCTTATGTTTGCCCTGGCCATTGAACCCTTGGCCCAAACAATTAGGTCAGCATCCGACTTCCCTGGGGTCACTCTTTACTCATCTTCTCATAAATTATGTTTGTTTGCGGATGACATGTTCTTGTTTGTCACCAGTCCGGAGGCCTTGTTGGCAGCCCTCCAACTCATACTAGATCGCTATAGTGCTGCCTCCTTCTATAAACTTAATATCACCAAATCGGAGGCTTTGCCCATTAACATTTCCCTAGCCGCCCACACTTCTACAGCGGAAATTCCCTTTTGTATGGTTACAAAAATCTTTGCCTTATGTGAGCATTTATATTCCTGCCACCCCTGCTGATATATTTGAATCCAATTTTACCCCGCTACTTACGCATCTTACTTCCTTGACTAAGAGCTGGATTAATTACGAGGTCTCCTGGCTGGGTCGTATCGCTACTTTAAGATGATGCTTCTCCCAAAACTACCTCTTTCGCACTATACACTATATTGTCCCCCAAAAATACATGGATCTATTATATAAACTAATGATAACTTATGTATGGAAACAGAAATGCCCACTTATGGCTTACCATCGTATGACCCTCTCAAAGCGTCAGAGAGGCCTAATGCTTCTGCTTCCTAACTTGGCCCTCTACCAAAAGGCATGCCTACTGTTACACCTTAGGGACTGGTCTCACCCCTCCAACATTAAACCATGGGTGGACCTGGAACGGGCCCCGTCCCTAGAAGACTTGCTGTGGACCCCCAGGGGTTCTCGACCAGTACCTACTCACCAACTCCTCTCTGTCTCGGATGCTCTGCTGATTTAGGACCGACTTATGAGTTGTCATAAAGATTTTTTACTCCCTACCTGCAATGTGTCCCTCAAAGCCCTCTCTACACTTATTACGGACCTTAATCTTGCTTTCAGGGGATTGGTCTCTCTCAAAGACCTATACGCTTAGGACCTTTTTCTCCCCTTTGTCCTCTTCCAGGAATGTTTTGACATACCCTCTAAAGACATATTCAAATATGCTCAAATTCGCCACTGGGTGGGAGCGGCCTCTAGGTCCTCCCACTTATTGTCTTTGCTCTCAGTCCCATTGTTAAATAGATTGATAAAAGGCTCCAAAAGGGGCAGGATAACATTCTGGTACTGGTACCTTCAATCCCTACTCACTGCACCCAAGACATCTTCTCAGGCATGCTGGGAGTCAGACCTTAATCTCTCTCTCTCTTCGCAGCAATGGGAAACTATATAGACTACCTCTCACCGTGTGTCTAGGTGTGTTAATCACAATGAGAAGTATGTTAAACTAGTTAACAGACTCTACCTCACCCCGGCCAGGCTCCATGTTTATCTGGCCCTCTCAATCTAAATTATGCTGGCGCCAATGCACACACATTGCTGACAGTTTTCATGTCTTTTGAACATGCCTGCACATTCAACCTCTTTGGCAGGAAGTGTTTGACTTTATATCTGTGGTATTGAGGGTGTGCCACCCTGCAGTGCCGTTGCTCCACCTTTACCCTACCTCTGTCCCTAAGCAAGATCGGTACCTCCTGGGTCACATTCTGATTACAACTAGGGCTGCCATAGTTCAAAATTGGAAAGTCACTGATCCCCCTGCCCTATCTAGGATCATATCCAAAATTCAGCACAGCTTCCAAATAGAGACGATTGATATGCCGTACTCTACCTCAGCCTCAGCTCCCCTTATGAAATGGTTTAAGTGGCACAAATACACTACGGACGATGCAGGAGCTACTGGGGGTCCTACCTCTTCCTCCCTGGCTTCACACCATTAGTCTTACTCAAACTCCGTCAAGATGCCTAATATTTCCCATGCTGGTTTCCTTCATTGTAATCTGCTCAGCCATGCTATTGTTTTAACTCGTTTCATGGTCTTTATTCTCTGTTTTTACACATGCCAGTTATTTATACATGGTAATACTCATTGAGCATTCCCCCCCCCCTTTGCGAGAGGGTCCCCCCTATGTCTCCCTCTTCTTTGCTCCCCTTTTTTTTTTGTACCCAAAATAACTTGTAAAGTTTTGTTCAATAAAAATTAAAAAAAAATTAAAAAAATGAAGTAAGTGGAAAACTGTATGGTTCTGTTCTAGATCCACATTTTATGCAGTGGTAATAATTTGACAGATTTTTTACTTAACTGTTAAGGTCTTACTTAAATAAAAAGGAGAATTAGAAAAACATAGGCCGTAAGGCACAATAAATTCTATCTCAAATGATTAATGCGTTTTTAAAATACTGTACAGTCATTAAACTTGATCTCTGCCGTATCAGTGCAGAGTGACAGTTCCTGGGCGAGACACTACCCACAAATCTCAAAACTTGTTCTAGCAGTTTTGATTTTTCTTTTGTCCCATTTTTGGACATATCATTCACTGGAATCCAGATCACTGGGCAGCTAGGTATCTCTCCTTTCCACAGCCAGGTAATAGTTGTAGCAAAAGCAAAGAACCCCAAAATACATTCCACAATTCCCAATAAAAATAGCACATTTAAAATATGCACACATAAGTCCCTATATATCTCTGCACTGCGGCAGTTACTTCCACACAGGTGAGGTTTCAGAGTTAATTAAACAATGAATATGTCACAATGCTTAGAATAATGTATAAAAGTGCTGAGCAGGCCCTGTTGCCAAATATTGTATTTAAAAAATAGAATATAAACATGCACATACCCTAAGGTAATCTTGGCATGACATTTTCAGGGAAAGACAACATCAATTAGGAACAGCTGTGGATGAAAATGTGTTTGGAGCAGTGCCTAAGATACTGCTTTCCTCCACTATTAGCAAAACATCAACATTGGCTGCTTGTGGTAAACCCCTATGCTATGCTGCTAACAGAAACATCTTTCCTAATATTACCATTTGTTCATATCCATGAATGTAACAGCAGCAAAGTATATTAATCTGCAGGCATGCAGCATGCAAATGTAATGAAGCCATACAGAATGTGTAATTCAAATGTGTCCAGATATTTTTAGCTGATTATGCAACAATACCAATAGATAGATTCCAATTAGGAACAGACAAGGCCAATGTTTAAGAATGTGCAAACTGAATTAATAAAATAGACAATATTTTCCATTGCAAAAAGCATTTCAACATACAGTAGAGCAGCAAATGTTCAAATTAACTCAAATCATCAAGTACTAGTTAGAAATCTATTATCAGGAATGTTTGGGGCTATTTCATATTTTCGGAATGTGTTTTCCTGTAATTTGGAGTAGGATAACTCATAAATAGTAAATGAAATAAAAAAAAAACCATATCTTTATTTTTCCACTGGCATTACCCTCCTTATGAAATTGTTTAGCAGCGCTCTTCACGGTGACTGTAAGCAAAGGCATTAAGTGATCATGGTGTTTATGCAGAGTGGGATGTACCACAGATTGCGTAGAGTATCTAGTGTGAAATTGATCTACGCAAGCCCAGAAAGTAGGAGCAGGCATATGCGCCTGTTAGCAAGGAAAAGCGGACCGGGTGAGGAAAGGGGCATAATAACTTTAGCTGAGTGCATTGACACACATACGCCTGTTAGAAGACATATCTTTTACATGTGCTATAGCGCTGGTGCAATAATTGCTGATGATGATGACTTGTCAGAAACCAGGCACATATGCTGCTGATGTGGAGGCAGGCCCATCTCGAGATGTGTATGGCTTTGCATATGGGTGGAAATACGTTATTTTTATTAAAGAGTAATTTATTCTCATTTTGCAGCTAGCTCTGTATCAGCTCCAAAGTGTTAGGAGGTGTTAGGAACCTCTCTAGCCGGTACAGCACAACCTGGAGTCTGCTCTGCCAGTCTGGTGTTCACTGGAGCCCCTAGTGGTGGGGACAGACTTGGCCGCAGACTAACAGAGGGTCGTGAAGTGCGTACCGGCTGGGGAGAACCCAGGAAAGCGGAGTGAAGTCCAGGCAAGGGTCGAGGGCCGGCAGCAGACAGCGAATCCAATAGACAAGCCAAGGTCAGAGGTCACAGGCACGGTAGCAAGGTCTAAGATACAGGCAAGAAAGGTCAGGGTCACGAGCAAACAGGCAGGGTCCAAATCCAAGCAAGGGGTTATACACTGGAAATCCAACAGAGTGTCCACGGGACAGGGACAGGGACAAGGACAGGAACTAGGATCAAGCAGGTGAGCAGGACTGTGGCAGAAAAGCTATAACCGGCAGAGAGGTTGCAGACCTCACTGCCTTAAATATACAGGTGGACCAATCAGAACCTAGCTCTGCAACTACTCCCAGGAACCTGCTAATTAATAAATTAAAGCCTAATAGCCACCAGGCTATTAAGTACTTTGGAGCACGCGCCTGGCTGTCCCCTGTTGCCAGGACACGGCGCTACACTGCAGGGCGTCCGACCGTTGCCTCGTCAACGGTCGGGAGTTGGGAGGAAGTGATGTCCCGGTTGTCATGGTGACGGCCGGGACGCCGGGGAGCACAGGAAGCCTCTCTGCCTCTCTGCTTACCTTGGCACACTTTTAGGTATTATAGGAGTCTTCAAGGAACAAAAGGTTGGTGTGGACCTTGCACTGCTCTTGGCAGACCATCCAGATACACAGGTGTAAAACTAAAGTGTTTTGCAGTATGCGTGCAGTGGTGCAGCTTAATCCAGCTATGAGAGATCCCAGGATTGGGAGTGATAGTAGTTTAGTCTAGGAAGTGCATGCTGTTGCATGATGCCCGGTCACTGTAAAATAGATCTTTGTTACGGGGATCTCATCCACTGTCAATCTACCACTGGTTCTAAATGTTCATTAAATCACATTGTTTCTGCTTTTCCATACTCAAAGCTTTAGGTTGTCCCAGCTATTGTGGTGGGCATATCCTTTCTCGCAATAATAGGTTCCACCCTCCCAATGCTCTCTGTACCTTTTCTTGAGGACAGGGATTACTTTCAAACATAAAAACACATACTTAATATAAGTGTGATTGCTTGTGAACACTAGCATCAACAATGTAACAAATGTTTTTTTTGTTCAAATTAAACTCAGATAAATACGCTGTCTTTCATAGCGTATCCTAGCATCAGAGAGCATCTTAGCTATCGGTATACATCGTAGCTATCAGTATGTTGAAATCATTCTAGTGACCAAAATACAATACAGAGAGCATCCTAGTAACTGCCATATAATACAGAGAGCATCCTAGTGAGCATCATACAATATAGAGAGCATCCTAGTAACTGCCATATATTACAGAGAGCATCCTAGTGAGTATCATACAATACAGACTGCATCCTAGTGACAATCATATAATACAGAAATCATCTCAGTGACTGCCGTACAATAAAGAAATCATCTCAGTGCCTGCCGTACAATAAAGAAAGCATCGAAATGGCCGACATTTAATACAGAGAGCATCATAATCAATAATATACAATATAGAGAGCATCTATTGACCTATTTACAACACAGAGAGCATCCTAGAGATCGATATAAAATATAGAAACTTCTAGTGACCACCATACAATACAGACAGCATGCGAATGACTGCCATACAATACAGAGAGCATTTTAGTGACTGCCATACAACACAGACAGCATTTTGTGACTGCCATACAATACAGTGTAACGGATTAGGCTGGATCTTAGTGCTAATCTTGATTGACACTGGCTTACCAGAGGTGCGGAGTCTAACAAACTCCCCGGTGTTCACCAAGAACTGCCGCAAGGCGGGATGGACTTAGCTGCCGGGAGTTCGCAGGTTGCGGTCCTCTGGTCTGCCTATGGATGTATCACTAGCGGATGAGGTGAACAGGTTTTTGTGGTGTCTTGTGTGAGATATGTGCATATTCTGGAAAGGTTTTGGAAAGGTTTTTGCGGTGTCTTGTATGAGATATGTGCATATTCTGGAAATATTCTTTAGATGTATGTAACATGATTTAGATATAGAGTTGATGTGGGGAATAAATGATAGTTGCGAGTCATGGATTACACCTAGGCAGGGAGCTTGCGGGGTGGGATTTATGGTCATGTTATCAACAGAAATAGAAATGTCAGGCAGGAAGCTTCTGTTTTTGGGTGGGAATATTATTAATTCAGTTTTTGAAAAATTGAGTTTGAGTTGGCAAGAAGACATCCAAGATGAAATGGCAGAAAGACAGTGAGTAACGCGAGACAACACAGATGGTGAAAGATCAGGAGAGGATAGATAGATTTGTGTATCATCCGCATAGAGATGATACTGAAGTCCAAAGGAGCTTATTAGTTTTCCAAGAGAAGTGGTGTAGATAGAGAATAGCAGAGGACCAAGGACTGAGCCTTGTGGTAGTCCAACTGATAAAGGATGCAGAGCAGAGGTGGATCCAGAGAAATTAACACTGAAAGCGCGATTAGATAGGTAGGACGAGAACCAGGATAGGACAGTGCCTTCAAGACCTAGGGATTGTAGTGTTTGTATGAGGAGAGAGTGGTCAATAGAGTTAAATGCAGCCGAGAGATCCAGGAGAATTAGAAGAGAGTAATGTTTTTTTCTTTTTGCTGTGATGAAATCATTGACAACCTTGGTCAGCGCAGTCTCTGTGGAGTGTTGAGAGCGAAAGCCTGACTGAAGAGGATCCAATAGGTTGTTTGCTGTAAGAAATTGTGTGAGGCGAGTGGGGGCAATTCTCTTGAGAAGCTTGGAGGGGCATGGGAGCTGAGAGATGGGTCGGTAATTTGCGAGAGAGTTTGGGTCAGAATTTTGTTTTTTTAAAATGGGAGTAATCACTGCATGCTTGAATAGTGATGGAAAAATACCAGTAGAAAGAGATAGATTACAGATTTTAGTTAGAGGGGGAATGAGCACAGGAGACAGGGACCTACTAATTTGTGAGGGAATGGGATAAAGAGGACAGGAGGTAGTGTAGGAAGATCAGAAGAGAGTAGAAACTTCCTCTTCATTTGTGGGATCAAATGAAGAGAGAGTGATAGAGGGTGCTACAAAGAAATTGAGCCAATTGCTTGTCAAGGGAGATGATATAATTTCAAGTCTGATTTTATCAATTTTGTGCTTGAAATAGGAAGCAAGATCCTGTGCACTGATAGTAGTTGGAGGATTTGGGGCGGGAGGATTGAGAAGAGATTTAAATGTGTTAAAAAGGTGTTTGGGGTTAGAAACCTGAGCATAGATGAGAGATTGGAAGTATGTTTGTTTTGCAGGGTCCAGAGCATTTCTATAGGAGTGGTAGATACCAGTATATGTGATGAAATCATTAGAGGTACAAGATTTACGCCAGTGACGTTCTGCTTTATAAGAAAGTTTTTGTAGAGTTCGTGTTACTTTAGTATACCATAGTTGACAACGAAGTCTACGCGGAGTATGTAGTGTCGCTGGAGCCACTTGATCAAGGGCAGTTGCTAGGTTTTGGTGAAAATGGGTTACTTCCCGATCAGGGGAGGAGAATGTAGAAATTGGGGTGAGAAAGTGTTGGAGATAGGTGGAAAACTGTTGAAGATCAATAGAGTTGATATTCCTGCGGCTGTGAGGAGGCTTGGAAGAATTTGACACTAGGGAGTGTAAAGAACTGGGGGTGAGCGAGTAGCTAATAAGGTGATGATCCAAGAGTGGGAAAGGAGTGTTAAGGAAATCAGAAACTGAGCATAGTCAAGAGAAAACAAGATCAAGACAGTGGCCATCCTGATGAGTAGCGGATTCAATCCACTGGGAGAGGTCAAATGAGGATGTTAGAGAGAGTAGTTTGGAAGCAGCATTGGAACGTGGAGTAGCAATAGGGATGTCGAAATCACCCATGGTGATAGTAGGGATGTCAGAGGATAAAAAGTGAGGGAGCCATGTAGAGAAGTTTTCAAGAAATTGTTGGTGTGGTCCAGGGGGGCAATGGATGACACGCGCCGGGCCCTTCCCGTGGATTGCCACCAGCTGCGGCGGGTGCCTCTCCCCCGCCCGGCCCCACGCCCTCCGTCCCCCTCGGAAGAGGATATCTGGGAGAAGGTGGGTAATCTGGACTGGCAGCCATAAAGAACAAAGAAGGGTGAGCTGGAAATGGCCTTGTGGTAATGATTATTGTGGGCGAACTCAGCCCATGGAAGAAAATCCACACAGTTATCTTGATTAGCCGATACATACAACCTTAAAAACTTCTCTATTTTTTGATTTGTTCTCTCAGTCAACCCATTGGACTGAGGGTGGTATGTGGAGGAAAAATCAAATTTAATTCCAGACTTGTTACAAAAAGCCCTCCAAAACTTTGGTATGAATTGGGATCCTCGATCGGAAACAATGTGTAATGGGCAGCCATGGAGGCGAAAAATCTCCTTAATGAAAATATTGGCCAATGAGGAGGAAGGTTCTTAAGAGGAATGAAATGATCTGCTCTCGAGAAGCGATCAGTGATGACCCAAATAACTGTACAAGATTTGGAAGGAGGAAGGTCAGTGATAAAATCCATAGAAATTTGAGACCAAGGATACTCAGGCACTGGTAGCGGAATTAAATGTCCATAGGGTTTTTTCCAAGAAGTTTTATGTTGTGCACACTCAGGACAGGCAGAAACAAATTTTTTAACATCTTCGTATAAGGAAGGCCACCAATAATTCAGAGATAACAACTCCCAGGTTTTGCGAATGCCAGCATGGCCAGAAAAGAGAGAACAATGGGCCCAGTGAAGAAGCCTGGTACGGAGATGACACGAAGTGAAGTTTTTGCCTGGAGGGTATCCTCTGTTAACAATGTGTGTAACCGATATGATACGGCTAGGGTCCAGAATGGGTCTATTCTCCTCAAGATGTTCCGAATCAGCTGTATCAAATGAGCGAGACAGGGCATCCACCTTGACATTCTTGGAGCTGAAGATGATGTTAAAGTGAAGCAAAAGAAGAATAAGGACCATCTTGCTTGCCGAGGATTTAAACAGCGGGCAGAACATAGGTACAACAGCTTTTTATGATCTGTTTAAATAGTTATAGGAAATTATGCACCCTCCAAAAGATGTCTCCATTCAGAAAGAGCCAAGTTAATGGCCAGGAGCTCCTTATTGCCAATTCCATAATTTCTCTTGGCTGGTAACAAGCGACGAGAGAAGAACCCACACAGATGGAGTTTACCAGAGGAATCTCATTGCAATAGAACAGCTCCAGTACCAACAGGTGACGCATCCACTTCAAAGAAGGAGGGGTGTTGACAATCAGTCTGTTGGAGATTGGGCAATGAGGAGAAGGAAGACTTAAGAGTCTTCAAAGCCTCAACGGCCTCAGAGGACCATACCTTGGCGTTAGCTGTTTTATGGGTAATTTCCTGTAATGGGTGCTACCAGAGTACAGTATCCTTTAATAAACTGGTAATAATAATTGGAGAATCCCAGAAAACGTTGGGTGGCTTTTAGCCCTGAGGGCTGAGGCCAATCAATTATGGCTTTCAACTTGTTTGGGTCCATCTGGAGTCCAGTCCCTGAAATGATATAGCCCAAGAAAGGTAACTGCTTCTGTTCAAATATGCATCTCCAATTTATAAAATAATCGATTCTCCCTAAGACAATACAGAACCTCCGCCACATTTTTATGATGGGTTACCAGGTCTTGGGAGAAGATGAGAATATCATCCATATAGATGATCACAAATTGATTTAGAAGATCTCGGAAAAGCTTATTCATAAAGCCTTGTAATACAGCCGGAGCGTTACATAGTCCAAAGGGCATGACCAGGTACTCAAACTGGCCATCTCGAATGTTAAAGGCTGTCTTCCACTCGTCCCCCTCCCTTATTCGTATGAGATTATACGCTCCTCTGAGGTCAAGCTTGGAGAAGAAGGTAGCTTCTTTAATGCAGTCAAATAATTCAGAGTTCAGAGAATAGAGGGTATTGTTTTTTCACTGTAATGGCATTGAGTCCTCTGTAGTCAATGCAAGGGCGGAGGAGACCCTTACCTTATTTTTCGCAAAAAAGAAGCTTGCATCAGCAGTAGAGGAAGATTTACAAATAATGCCCCTCTTTAAGATTTCTTGTATATATTCCTCCATAGCATTAGATTCAAGAAGAGAAAGAGGGTATACACGACCTCGAGGAATGGGTTTGCCAGGTATAAGGTCAATACTGCAATCCCAAACTCTATGAGGAGGTAATCTCATGGCTTCCTGTTCACAAAAGCCATCAGCAAAGGTTTGATATGGAGCGGGCAGGAGAGCAAAGGGAATCTCCCTGGAATGCTGCTGTGAAAGTTTGGGAACCACTTTCTGAAGACAATGAGATTGGCAATGTTGCCCCCGGGACAATATATGGGCAGATTGTCAGTCCAAGGTTGGAGAGTGGAGGCGTAACCAGGGAAGCCCTAGAATGACCGGGTTGGTAGTCCTCTGGATTACTAGAAAGAAAATAGCCTCCTAATGTAGTACACCAATCTGAAGAGTTATGGGAACTGTACGAACCAGAATGGGTCCTTCAGAAATCTTACTCCCATCTATAGCCATAAGAGAGATAGGTTGCTTTAGAGGTTGGGTGGAAATGGAGAATTGTTTTGCCAAGGCAGCCAAGATAAAATTACCCGCTCCAGAATCGAGAAGCGCAGATTGGGAAATAGTAGAAGGCTCTATCCATAAAAGAAAGGGAATAACAAGGCTGTCTTTACTTTGGTAAATAGAGAGAGACTGCCTAGGGAGGCCCAATGATACCTCTCCCAAACTCGTTAGGCCTTGTCGTTTCCCGGCCGCTTGTGACAGGTTCCTGAGATGTGTCCGCTCTCCCTTCAGTATAGGCAGAGTCTATTCCGAAACCTCCTCTCCCTTTCTTCAGCGGTCAGGCAAGTTCCTCCTAATTGCATTGGTTCTTCGTGAGAGAGTGCGGGCGTCTGAAAATTAGGGGCCAGACGAATTTGACTGCTACAGGACTGCTCTCTCTCAGAATTACGTTCCTTGAAACGTAGTCAATCTTGACACATAGCAAGATCAGATCATCTAGGGATGTGGGGAGCTCCCGAGAAACCAGCTCGTCCTTTATACAATGTTACCTTGCCAGAAGGTAGCCATGAGGGCCTCGTTATTCCAACAGAGTTCTGACGCCATTGTTCTAAATTGAAAAGCATACTGTCACACAGACTGGGTTCCCTGGCGTAGGCGTAGAATAACCGGTAGCCGCGTTGGAGACTCTCCTGGGTTCATGAAATATTTTCTTCTACATGGACAGGAAGGTAGCATAATTGTGTAAGATGGGATCATTCCTTTCTCACAAGAGTAAGGTGCATTCTAAAGCCTGACCAGATAGAAGTGAAATCACATAGGCTACTTTAGCCTTTTCAGAAGGAAAATTTCCAGGCAGAAGTTCAAACTGAATGGAATATTGATTCAAGGACCCTCTACAGACCCTCTACAACTGGGAGGTGGTTGCAACAGCCTTAGGAGGAGGGTCAGGAGAAGAGGCCACAGGTGATGATGATCCGGAAGCTGCTACGGAATTCTGGATAGCATCCATACGCACAGAGAAATTTTAGCTGTTTTTGATTTGTCTCTTGCTTTTCCACTCTTCCTACCAGATGCTCTAAGAGATCCCTAGGAGAGGGATTATCTGCTGGATCCATGGTCAGAGCAAACTGATTAGGCTGGATCTTATTGATAATCTCGACTGAAACTGGCTTACAAGAGGTGCAGAGTCCAATGAACTCCCCGGTGTTCAACAAGAACCGCCGCAAGGTGGGATGGGCTTAGCTGCCGGGAGTTCGCAGGTCGCGGTCCTCTGCTCTGCCTCTGGATGTATTACTAGCGGATGAAGTGAACAGGTTTTTGCGGTGAGGAATCAGAGAAGTCAAACAGGCAAAACTGGTACACAGGAATCAGATGAGGAACAGAATGGTACAATGATTCACGAGGAATAGGAGCCAGGACGCATACAAGTTGCTCTGAGGTTTAAATAGCCAGCAGTTCAAAATCCCCGCCCTGAGCTAGCGATCATGTGACCGCCAATACCAGGAAGTGCAGCTTCAGATCACAGAGCAGACAGCGCTGGAGCGAGGACAGGTAAGTTTATGACATACAGAGAGCATTTTAGTGACTGCCATACAATACAGAGAGCATCAAAGTGAAGGTCATACAATGAAGAGTATTGTAGTGACAGACACTCAATACTGAGAGCGTCCTAGTGATCAATATAAAATATAGAAACTTCTAGTGACCACCATACAATACAAACAGTCCATGAAGGTAATGGGGCCCACTACCGCCACCCAAACCGCCTGATGTGTCCTGGGCTCTCTTCTCTTACGGGTTCCCCCGCTGGTCAGATCACCTGGTAGTTGGTGATCTGCTTCTTTTTTTTCAGCTTGGCCGGCTGTGGGGCCCCCCTGACACAAAGTGACATCTTGCGCAGGCCCAGTGTGCTTGCACTGGCCACGCAGCATGCAAGGAATGGAGGATGGAGGAGCATAGAAAGATGCATCCTTGGGAGAAGCTACTGAGTGTGAGTGACAGTGAGCAAAGAGTCAGTATGAAGCAGAGAGAGAGCAGCAAAGAGTCAGCATGAAGTAGAGAGAGAGAGCAGCAAAGAGACAGCATGAAGGAGAGAGAGAGAGAGAGAGCAGCAGAGAGTCAGCATGAAGCAGAGAGAGAGAGAGAGCAGCAAAGAGTCAGCATGAAGCAGAGAGAGAGAGAGCAGCAAAGAGACAGCATGAAGCAGAGAGAGCAGCAAAGCGTCAGCATGAAGCAGAGATAGACAGAGCAACAAAGAGTCAGTATGAAGCAGAGAGAGAGCAGCAAAGAGACAGCATGAAGCAGAGAGAGAGGGAGAGAGAGAGAGAGCAGCAAAGAGACAGCATGAAGCAGAGAGAGAGGGGGAGAGAGAGAGAGCAGCAAAGAGACAGCATGAAGCAGAGAGAGAGGGAGAGAGAGAGAGAGAGAGAGCAGCAAAGAGACAGCATGAAGCAGAGAGAGAGAGAGAGAGCAGCAAAGAGTCAGCATGAAGCAGAGAGAGCAGCAAAGAGACAGCATGAAGCAGAGACTGAAAGTGAGTACTGAAAAGCATAATTTATAAAAGATTTTTACAATAAACTTTTTAATCATGCGCTCTCATTTATGCACACACTGAAGTCTGCTAATTTCACAAACATTACTTGCAAGGCCATGTATTTTTCTGGTAGGTCATGCCCTTCTTGATTGCCAAAAATCAGAACTGTTCTTTTAAAATTGAGAATGTTGGCACCAGAGGCAGAACTACAGATGGTGCGTCTGGTGAATGGCACAAGTGCCCATGCCTATAATGGTGGCTGCTGCCACCACCGCCAGTTTCCATTAAATTGAAAAATATATATACTTACCAATGGTGAAGGGGGGACAGTGGGCACAGTGTGATGGTGAAGGGGGCACAATGTGATACAGAAGGGGTACAGTCTGATCCAGGAAGGGCACAGTATCTTGAAATGGACACAGTTTGATACAGAAAGGGCATGGTGCGTTGGAAGGGGCACAGTGTGATACAGAAAGGGCACAGTGTGTTGGAAGGGGCACAGTGTGATACAGAAAGGGCACAGTGTGTTGGAAGGGGCACAGTGTGATACAGAAAGGGCACAGTGTGTTGGAAGGGGCACAGTGTGATACAGAAAGGGCACAGTGTGTTGGAAGGGGCACAGTGTGATACAGAAAGGACACAGTGTGATACAGAAAGGGCACCGTGTGTTGGAAGGGGCACAGTGTGATACAGAAAGGGCACAGTGTGACACAGAAAGGGCACAGTGTGTTGGAAGGGGCACAGTGTGATACAGAAAGGACACAGTGTGATACAGAAAAGGCACAGTGTGCTGGAGGGGGCACAGTGTGTTGGAAAGGACACAGTGTGATACAGAAAGGACACAGTGTGTTGGGGGGGCACAGTGTGATACAAAAAGGGCACAGTGTGTTGGAAGGGGCTCAGTGTGATATGGAAGGGGCACATATTATATATTTATATTTCTTATACTTGAAATTTGAAGGAAACAAAACAATACAAATGTGTGCATGCGTGCCTGTATGTGTGTGAGGGGGGTGGCCCATGACTCGCTAGTTCCGCCTCTGTGCCATACAATACAGACAGTATTTTAGTGACTGCCATACAATACAGAGAGCATTTTAGTGACTGCCATACAATACAGAGAGCATCAAAGTGAGGGCCATACAATGCAGTATATTGTAGTGACAGACACTCAATACTGAGAGAGTCTAGTGAGCATGCTAGTGATAGGCCATACAATACAGAGAGCATCCAAGTTACCACCATAAGCTAGCCCCACCACCAAAGACATGGAAAAAGGGGGTGGGGGCAGCCTCCAGGAAACAGACCTCCCACTTCTACTTACAGTTTCAAGGGGAATATAGATGGGTAGATGGTTCTGAAATTTTTTGCACACACATAGGGGAGAAGATCAACAAGGGGCATGGGGGGTTTTCAAATTGGCTGGTTAACTGCTGATTGTAGCGAGCACTGTCACATCATGTACAAAAACCTTTCTATACAAATGTTTAGATAAATATCTTTCTTTATAATGTCATTATATAAATCATATAGGAAAATTTAAAAAATTTTTTAGTTTGCCTTTAACTTTACATACTCTTGAGAAGCAGCTATGTTGTCCAGTCTCTCCATAAATGTGCTGACAGATTCCCATACGCAAAGGGAAAGACAGAGATTGGAATGTTCTGGCACGCAGCATGAGTGTTTATTCTTTGTTTTTACTACAAAGGAGTTCCTACAATTAAATAGAGGGTCATGTTATATGCACAAGCTAAGTGTTTATGGTTTGCTTACTGTTGATTTCCAATATGATGCATGTAACTTTAGAAATTAAAGCTGAACTACAACCTACAGTAAATATTTTAATAATGTTACCCCTCTCCTAGCCACTGCCCTAGGGGCTGCTACATGCAACTGTTTTTATTGGAGCTTCTTTTTGCCCTGTTATAGCCCCTATCAGTGGTTGAAATGAAAATTTAGAAGTGGTGGTATGGAAAATATAAGTGATTGGAACTTGATAGTTTTACAATGGAAGCAGTAGGAGAAGTGGTGCTATGGCAAATCACAGTATACACCCCCAACTCGAGCACTGGTCCTTACTGAAAACCAGGGAGAGGAAAGGTAAGCAGGAGGACCAATCACTAGCCTTCACCATTTTAATGTGACAAACTAAATTGATTTGCAGGTTCTATATTACAGGACTGGCAGAGCCTCGGGAAAAACAGTTGCATGAAGCTGCCCCCAGGTCTTTGGCTAGAGGGAAGGAAATGTTAGTAATATCTTTTCTGTAGGTAGTAGTGCAGGTTTAACATACAAGTTGATTTAATTATGGTTTGTAAGCTTGCAAGCAAGGCCTTCTCACTTCTATGGGCTAGATTTACTAAGCTGCGGGTTTGAAAAAGTAGGGATGCTGCCTATGGCAACCAATCAGATTCTAGCTTTCATTTATTTAGTACCTTCTACAAAATGACAGCTAGAATATGATTGGTTGCTATAGGCAACATCTCCACTTTTTCAAATCCGCAGCTTAGTAAATCTAGCCCTATGTCTGTAAAACTCAATGTTGTTTATTACTGTGTTTGTCCCCAATTGTAAAGCGCTACGGAATTTGCTGGCGCTATATAAATAAATGTTGATGATGATGATGATAATGATGATGGTTTTGCATTGAACGATAGACAAAATAAGCCAACTTTTTTGTACCTGGTGATCTCATGTATGCATGCAGTTATTTAGTTACAGTTAAGAGAAATGGTCATAATTGAGATAATCCATTTTGATATAGTGCCCAGGTTCAGGATAAGAAAAGAGACCTTGATAGCTCTGAGGCTGAAAGACTGAGAGGCGTAGTGACAGTCCCAACACAGTGTCAACAGTGTCAGCTCTGGGGCCATCATGTGATGTAATGTAAATGTGATTCATGGAACGGAGTACTATGCAGGCAGTGCCGGATTAACCCGAGGTCTAACTGGGCTATAGCCCAGGGGCCTCGGGCATCCAGGGGGCCCTTCAAAGTCCTCAGCAGCATTATTGATCGGTCCAGGAGCGGGGGCGTCCCCAGCCCAATCAATGCTGCTGAGCACTGTCACTGTAGTCCTCGGAGGACTACAGTGACAGGTAAGCGCTTGGGGGGTGGCTCGCATTGGGGGCCTCACGGGGGAATGGAGGCACCCTTAGCCCAGGGGCCTCCATTCCCTTAACCCGGCCCTGTATGCAGGAGGAATAATAAATATATAAAATGAATGCTTTATTTCATCAGAGATGGTCTGGTATCCATTAATTTTGTCATTGGTAATTGTACTGTGCTACCGTGCATGTGTCAGCTCCTCAGTCAACTTTCACTTATTTTTAATACTACAAGTGCTGGAGCATCTGTTTGCTTAATTACCCACTGTTTCCTGGGAGTAGAGGACACCTGAGCTGCCCTCTTGCAGTCACTTATGAGGTGGGAAGCTGTGAACATTGGAAGGACTCTGCTCAGGAATGATTACTGTTGAGAATACAAGACAACTGTCTAGCAGAGTCCCTGTACTTGTATACAGTACGCTCTGTGTTTCTTAGCTGTCTTGAGAGGAGGTAAACGCTGTTTTTATTTGCACTTACATGGTGCAGTGAATTCTATATAAGAAACATAAAACATGGCCATGTCTTTATAATGCTTCACAGAATTAATTTAAATAATGTACCATTAAAGCTTAGTAACTACCATTGAGGATAGCGTATAAAGAGGTTCTTCTTCCTATGAGTAAATTATGGGTTGTTCTTCAAATCTATGGAAATTAAAAAAAATAGGTTGCAAACAGAAGCAAATAAAACCAATAAAACAAGGTGAGAAACAGGAAAATATACTTATTTACATTTGCTGTCTTGTTTTATTGTCCCCAGAATCCTTTGTGCCTAAAATGACGTACAAGGACTTAAAATGAATGAGCTCTCTTGCTTGGTGCGTGCATAATATTTTTTTCAAACAGTTTTACAACGGCACATTGTTTTTTTTCAATATCAGGAAGTCTCTTGATGCCCTTCAGTTGATTTTTGTTTCGCTCGTTATCGACACAAATTATATTTTTTCCTGTTTTGAAAAAATATAAGATTTTCCCAAGGAGATTAAAGCTGGGATTGTATTGTTTATTTGTGGTTCTCTGTGTTTTTTTTGTTGTACTGTTTATTTTTGCATAAAGAAAAATAAATGTTTGGACAGGTTGAAAAAGAAAAAGGATCTCAAAAGTGATATCATATTAATGGCAATGCTCAAACTTTACTTCAGTGTAATTCTAGTTATGAGATATTTTGTTGATTAGTTGGAGCTAAACTAAAATTATAGATCAGGCACATTTTAAGCTGTATATATTTTCCAGTAGACTGACAAAAAAACTGTTGTATACTTCCTGCATGAAAAAAACAAAACAATTTGCTAAGTAAGTTAAAGATATTAGGCATTGGGCCAAGGACAACTGTGGTTTCTGGGATATCTGTCTCAAATATTGTATCGACAATAATACAAATATAATAATCTTGTAGATTATGCTGGGATTCAATGTGAAAAGGCATCAACAATATTGTACTTTTAACCAGAGATATGTGAAGTGATGGCAACGTTTTTGCCAAATGAGTTTTGTGCTGGAACACACTGCTTTATAATAAATACTATTAATAATAAATATAAACATGTACATTGTTAACAAAGCACATTTTTAAAATAAAGTGAACATTTAAAAATTGTAAACATTTGAATTAGTTTATGAAATGCAAAACGGCTGATCTACATCTGCATTGCTGATCTGCATTTGGACCTGTCCTGCCCTTTACTTGGTACAAGTATGCCTTGATTTCCATTTGCATTTGTGAAGGGGCATTAGTTTGAACAGGCAGGGGGGAGGAGTTGGGGTTTCTGGTCACGCAGTATAAAGGAATAGGAAGAGGCCCTGGTCCTGGAGCCAGGAGCTAGGGTGCTAGTTAATGGTAAACCACCTTATGTTTGCAGAAGATATCAGCAAATTCAGAATAAGAAGGAATAGAGGATTGGAGATCTGAGATTGCTAAAGAAATATAAATTATGGCTTACATTTTATCAAGACAAATGCCATATAAGGAAGGTCACTAGGAAAGGACTTGACTGGACCTCCAGACAATGACTGGCAGATATTGTTGAAAACAGGATAGCTCAAAAAGAATTTTGATGTGAGGTATAGGGAAGCAAACAGATACACGCTGTAATATAAAGGAATGTCTACAGTGGAATGATGGGAATGTGGTATGTTTAATAAAGTTACTGGTAGCCCCCAAATTTGCGAAAGCATTAGGACTGTAATCACATCAGAGTTATAAGGAATAAAGGTAGAAGAGGTATTTTATTTAGGTCCGTTAATATTGCCCTTTAAGGCCTTTCTAAAATCACCTAGGCTTTGGAGTTTTCAAGTTTCTGAGGACTCTGACTAACAAATGACCATTGGTTTCACAGTACATACACAGACCTAGGGTCCATCCCAGAATGATGAAAGTGATACACTTGCATGGCTAGCTCTGGGAAAGAAAGCAATGGTCCCTGGAAATCTGGAGTCAAATGAGGAGACTGCATCATTTTGGATGTTTTCATTTTTGAGAATGCTCCCTGAAGCGTACCTCAATCTTATTTGAAAAAGTAAAGAGCTCATGAAGATACAATGTAACATTATAGCCTGTCATTACATCCTAACTCTTGTCTGAAAGGCGTTACAGAAATTGTTAACATAGATTCATTGTTTCTTCCTACCAAATTTACTAATATGTCCAATAATTATCCAAATAATTTTGATTGAATTATTTATTATTAGTGTTAAAGCACTTTTGGGTACTGCAATATCAGGCCATTTACATTGTATCGTTTGCAATATTACAGTAAGAAGTGGTGGAAAGCTGTAAGTTTATAAATATAGCATTGTTAGAAGTTGGTATAAGGAAAATTAATATTGTCTAGAGTTTCAAATGGTTTTAATCTTGCTAGATATTAGGGGTTTTGATCAAGATAACGAAGAGCTTTCCTTTCCTTTATCTAGAAAAAGAAAAATATGTATTATTTTGTCCACTGGATTGCAAAATAACTGAAGACAAATTGGAAGTCTTTATAATTTAGCGGTATCCTGGCCATACACACTGCCATATGGAAGCTGATATTGGGCAATTGTCCTGACATTACAGTGTGTATGGCCCTAAAAGTGACCATGATGCCCATTAATGATCATATCATAAGAAATAGGATCATTTTCAGATATGTTCAATAATGCAGTTGGAAGATAACGGCAGATGGTACTTATTGGCTTGTGCATGCCGTCTTTTTTTTTACAGCAATACCAGGCCCCAATAACATTGGAAGTATGGCTACCAACATGTGTGACCAAACTGGATAGGAATCCCGTTGCCTCGAGCAGCAATATCGGCACATGTGTGGTTGGCTTTCCAGGGGTTTTAATCAGTTAAATTATTAACTCAACATCTTTATGAACCAAATACTACTTATGTTTATATTCTATTTTAGCAGCTCTAACACAGGAAAAAAAATCGTTGTGTGTGTGTTATCAATACAGCAAATTTTGAAATTGCATTTGTCTGTACAAATTATTATGAAGTATAGATGCATTGAAATCAGGATGGTCAATCTTAAGGATTTTTAGTAATATTTAGGGTTTACCCAAAACATCGGTATTGGCCAACCAATTCCACATCTTGATTTAATTAACATTTTATTGTTAAGACACAAATTCTTGCTTCCAAGAGCTAAAATTACATATTTAATTTTATCATCTATGCCTATACTGCTTTATTTTAATAAGAAGGATTTGGTTTGGTACTCAGTCTACTGTAATGATTATTCAGATGGGTCTGGGTCTTTATTTAAAGAATATTTTTTTGCATTGATCTTAAAAGTACACAATTAATTACTGTATACAGGATATACATTTAAGTATATTCCTACTGGAGAACAAATAAGGTGAGGACTAATTAAGTTATTTTTACTGTGATACTAATGCTTAAATTGTCAGATATCTAAAATATGGCAGGTTTAAAGCCACCAGGGTGTAGATTTGCAAATTATTGATATTATCCAGTAAAAAGAAGATAGACATGTACAAAAGGTTATTTAAAACAAGAATTAAAAGGTATAATAAATATACAGCTTATATGGTAGATTTACACATTTAAATGTTAACAGGTACTGCTGCTTAGAAAATATATTGCGTCTGCCTGAAAAATACAATTGGAGCGTATAGGGCAATATTGCATACTATGGTTTTCATGTTTTATTATTTTAATAAGTACACACTTTCTAGGATTCAGATGAAGCCCTCTGAGTTGCATGGGATGTCAGCCATTAAAATCTAATCTAATGATTGAACTAGTTTATAAAAATAGACGTCTTGCTCCTTATAGGATCTAAATTACCAGCTCAAAAGCTCTGCCTAGTATTGTTTTACATTATAAACATTTAAGAAAAGTAAGCTCCTCTGTTGAAAACACTGGGCAGCGATGTATTTTAGATGAAAGCTATCACAAGTGAGCAGTTTTCTACTTTATAAAATGTCATAATTCCAAAATTAGTGTTAATCATTTTTTATTTTATTCCAGCTGGGAGCAAAAATAAATTAATTCTATCCTTTCTTATAGCCCATTTATAGTCCTGCATAAGTCATCCATAATGACATGTCATTTGCTTTGATCGCAATCCTTTATCTTACATCTGATAATATTCAAGCAGCTGCCATCAGCAATAGTGATGATAGGAAAACGTGACTGGCAAAATTAATGTTCTAAATGTGAAATGTATGAACAAATAATTCAGGAAGACGACATAAATTACAGTTTTTTATGATGTCAAATATTCTTTGCTATTCAGGGTCATTTTTAAATGGCTCATGTTGAGTTGACTTTGGTCTGTTGGCCCTGGATGGCAAGTTGCCAGAATTCATTAGTCAATGGCTGCTATAGTTAGCAGCATGCCTGGGTTTTTCTTGCGGGTAAGATATTCAATGCAATTAAGATATTGCTCCAGATGGTGATTAGCTATGGTTCAATTAACCAATTGAATGTTATCTAAGGATGGGAATTAAAAAAGAACAAAATACACAAGCAATATTTTGATTATAATTGTGCAGGTAGAAAAATATATTTACTAACATAGTAATACATTTCAATAAGAATACGAAACAATAATACACCATTTTCATGATATAGATACATAGCTTTACATCATACCACGCTTTACCATATCATACCATGAACTGTTTAGTGTCATTGATTACTTGTACTGCTTTGCAGGTCTGTTGGTACTAGTGTTGATTGGTCTGCACTCACCTGACAATGACAGGGACATTGAGTTGAAGTAATCAACTCCTTTTCCTCATAGGAATATAGAGTAGGAACATTGTGTAACAACATGGGATGACAGACTAATTTTATACTCCAAAGAACATGCCACAGCACCTGATAAAAGAATGAGTGCTGCTTGGACATAGAAGACGACTGCAACAGGTAAGAATTGCCCAGCACATTATTCACCGAACATCCAGAACCACCACCACTAGCAGCATCACTTAGCAGACAAATTAACATTTCAAACTGGTCATCACTGAGAAATGTGTATACCAAAAATGGGATAGGGCTTAATTTGTTAATTTGTTTGGTTGTGTAGTTTATTTAGAGGAAGTGGGGCCACTTTACAAAGCAGAGACCTTTCTCTGATGTTTTGTTTTGTTTTCTGTTTACTGTACATGGTCCATTGCCTGGTGGCCAGTCTACAATAGAAATTCAGTCCAAATGGTCTATGTGCCATACAGAGCCCATTCCCTGTCATTCAGTGTAACATATAGAGCTTAGTTCCTTTAGTGTACCATACAGAGTTCATTGCCTGATGGCCCAGTGTATCCAAATATTGTCCAGTTCCTGGTGGCTCAATGGGACAATATATTGCCCAGTTCCAGGGCCGCCAATGGGAATTTGAGGCACCGGTATAGCAACATTTTGCCCCCCCCCTCCATAGAGGAGAAGGTAAAGGGGTGTTTACCGGTGTACCTATGGAGGCGCCGTAGGGGGCGTGTCACAGTTGTGGTGATGTGGCCAACAAGGGGCATGGCTGTGTCGCTTTAAACATGACGTTATGTTTTGAAATGGTGTTGCTCTCACCTACCTGTTATTGCAGCTTTCAACATCTTTTATTGGATTCTTGTATGTATCCTGGAATGTTGGAACCTGTTTGGATAATGTATAGGTACATGAATTATTGAAAACCAAGCAATAAGTGAACACAGTACATAACACAGATTATGTAGTCAGGCCCGGCGCTCCCATTAGGCAAGGTTAGGCACTTGCCTAGGGCGCCGGGCTCTGGAGGGGGCCACAGTATTCTAAAATACTTTAAAACTGTGCAGTGACCGCTGACCATACCTGTCACGGCCGCCGCACAGCATTCAGATGGAGGGGGGGAGGGGGGGTAAGAGGCTATTTTGTCCACACCGCCGCTCCTCTGCTCC
Organism: Mixophyes fleayi; assembly: GCF_038048845.1. Classification (NCBI taxonomy): domain Eukaryota; kingdom Metazoa; phylum Chordata; class Amphibia; order Anura; family Limnodynastidae; genus Mixophyes; species Mixophyes fleayi. The sequence continues at coordinate 55,175,290 of NC_134413.1, read as the reverse complement.
GTCTCCTCCCCTCCACTTACTAGTGTCAGTGAGTGAAGGGGAGGAGACGGAGCAGAGAGGCGGCGGTGGTGAGACAAGGTAAGGAGAGGAGGGAGGAGGGAGGAGGTGGGCGATTTTTGCGGGGGGGGGGGCCTAGGGCGCCGTGGACCCTAGCACTGGCCCTGCATGCAGTATATAATACATACATTATAATAAAACATTTATCACGCCACCCCCTCAGGCATATCACGCTACCCACCAGCCACATCACACCACTGCCCAGCCACATCATGCCACGTCACACTAAACACCAATCACATCACAACCCCCTCTGCCACATCACAACCCTCCCAGCCATATCACAACCCGCTCAGGCACATCACAACCCCCCTGACACATCACAAACCCCTGACACATCACAGACCCCCCCAGATACATCATGACCCCACCAGCAACATCTCAACCCCCCTCAGGCACATCACAACCCCATCAGCCACATCACAACCCCCTCAGCCACATCACAACCCCCAGAGCCACAATACAACCCCCAGAGACACAACACAACCCCCTCAGAAACATCACAATCCCCTCAGCCACATCACAACCCCCAGACCCACATCACAACCCCCTCAGACACATCACAATCCCCTCAGCCACATCACAACCCCCAGAGCCACATCGCAACCCCCTCAGGCACCTCACAGACTCCCCCCTCAGACATATCATGACCCTCCAGCCACATCACAACCCCCCCAGCACATCACAACCCGCTCAGGCACATCACAACCCCCCTGACATATCACAGACCCCCCAGACATATCACGACCCCCCAGTCACAATACAACCCCCTCAGGCACATTAAAGACTCCCCCTCAGACACATCATGACCCTCCCAGCCACATTTCAACTCCCCATCCACAACTGAACCCCCTAGACACATCACAGAACCCCCCAAGACATATTATAACACTCAACCCATACACATCACACACACACACACACAACCCCCTCAGACACACCATACCGATATTCCCAGAGACCAGCTTATATACCTAACATGTGCTGCTGGTACTGTCTGAGCAGGGAAGCACAAAATCTTGTGAGATTACCAAATCTTGCTAGACTTAGAGCTCCTCGGACAGTGCTGTCACACACTGTCTGTGGACTGGAGCCGCTGACAGCTGTCTACTCGCTTTTAAAGTTTTTTAGTTTAAAATACATTACGCATCAAAAAGCACATTTATGTTTATTTATATTTTACTATATATATGCAAAATAAACATACAAATCCTTCTGCAAATAGATATGTTTAAAGTGCATTAAGTTGCGCGGTAAGCATTCCATCTTGAGGCGGTATACTCAAGACAGCTTTCATCATTATCAAGTTGATGATGATTAATGACATTTTTATAGTATAACCCTCTGTCACGGTGAGCCTGATTCATCAAATAATGCATTGTGAGCGCAACGTGTATTTGTTTAAAATGTACGTAAATCGGCTATGCGTACTCCTGAATTTAACAAAGAATAGATCTGAAGATACATGCGCTGATGAATTCGGGTGTAGGCCAGCTCTTCTCTACTACACAAGACACTGCAGGATACGTCCAATGACTATGTGGAATATACATTCTCAAAGCAATGCACAGAAAAAAACTATTAAATTAATGTTACCTGCTAATAATACAAGTATTAACATCAAAACAAATATATATTTTTCTATTTTTTCCATGAAATACATTTATTAGGATGTTCTTAACGTCTACTGAACATAAAATAAATTTTTGCAGTTGCTCCTGACTGCAAACACATATTATAGCAAGCATACGAGATTATCATCACCACTACTCAGGACTTAGACTAGCCCTATAGCTGGAGCAAGAGATACGGGAGAAAACAAAGCAACTTTGAGATGCCAAAATCTTGATCCGGCTGTGGCTGCGTGAGCTCGAGTTTGGCATTCCCTGACTGTACATTGACTACAGGCGAATGCCCCACCTCATTCACTCCCACAGGCTGTATTAAGAGTCCCTTGCATACGAAGATGCAGTGAACATTGCTGCATTCACTAGCGTATGTCCCGATTCTGGGCATGTACAGAGTGATTTTGCATATGATACGCACAAAATGGACAGATACGTCCCTTGATGAACCAGGCCCTGTATGTGGTTCTGGGGTACACAGTTGGGTAATGTAACCATCTCTATCACAAAACTCTTTTATATACATGCCTTCTCCACTCCAGCGCAATACTTGGGTTGTAAACAGTAAAACAGATATGTACAGCTCACATATACTCCTAGCTCCTTCTGCACAATTCTTAAGTGAGTGACATCATTATGTTAATAGGACAGACAGATTTAAAATGTTTTTTCAAGCACATTCATCTCTCTCAGCAATGTTCACCCATCCTCTGCAGGGGTAAAATCACTCACTTCTCTATTGCACTATTTCTGGTGCACTCTCAGCTGCAATATCACTTATCCATCCTCTGTGGGGGTAATAGCTCTCTCCCCTCTTCTGCGGGGTGATATCTCTCACCCTTCCTCTGTGGAGGTATTACATCTCACCCCTCCTCTGCAGGGGGTATTAGATCTCACCCCTCCTCTGTGGGGGTAATATTTCTCACCCCTCCTCTGCGCGGGTAATATCTCTCACCCTTCCTCTCCGGGGTTAATATCTCTCACCCCTCCTCTGCAGGGTTAATATCCCTCACCCTTCCTCTGCAGGGGTAATATCTCTCATCAGTCATTCAGATCTCAGAGACTTTATATAACAGACTCTCTTCTGGATGAGTTTGAGACGGAAGTAGGATGGAGGACATTGTTGATACAGTGGTATAAAGTGAAAAATGTATAGATGCAGCACTTTTTTGTGAAAATGCGTAATTTGCTGTTGTGTGCATACAGTCCAAAAACATATTGGTAGGTTAATTGGTTTCTGACAAAATGAACCCTAGTTTATATGTATGTGAGTTTCTGTTTGTGTATGTGTTCTAAGGAATGTTGACTGTAAGCTCCGTCAGACTTATGTGAATGATTGCATATTCTCTGCAGAGCAATGTGTAATCTGATCGTTGCCATATAAATAAATTATTATTATTATTATTATTATTAATAATTATAATAATACTACTACACAGGTGCACATCCCTATTCTTTAAATGCATCTATGCAGAATATTTGCACAGCATTTGTAGGATTATGGTCTGTCATAGGAATGTCATTTTATAAGTGCAGTCATTAGCAGATTTAATTCCATTATCTCTACACAGTACTAGTTTGAGTTAAATTAATTCATTAATTTGGGTGTAATAATTAGGTTTATGTGTATTTAATGGTTGGTTTGCATACCACACATGTATCCAAATTAAATTTGTTTAACACCTATAGTGCTGATAGATATGCAAAACATATAGAAATAACTCAAACTCTTTCATTGTAGCTATTCTTTTACTTCTTCTCATTATTTTTAGGAACTACTGTATACAATGTAATTAGTGCAAGCAGTCCCACAACATCTTTAATCCAGTTCACTTATATTACAGGGTTGATGGATGAGCTAAAAATTATCTTCAGGAGGTTATTCTCATGTATATATTTCCATGTGTAACCCTTCCAAATCTAGTCATGCTCTATGGGTCGGTGCCTACAGACAAACATAGCTACTGAGCACAAATTATTACCCGCCATTGCCAAAATAGTACTAGGGCTAGATTTACTAAACGGCGGGTTTAAAAAAGTGGAGATGTTACCTATAGCAACCAATCAGATTCTAGCTGTCACTTATTTAGTGCATTCTACAAAATGACAGCTAGCATCTGTTTGGTTGCCGTAGGCAACATCTCCACTTTTCAAACCCGCAGTTTAGTAAATATAGCCCCCAGTCTGCATCCCCAATGCATATTTGTATATCGTCACTTGGGAACAACTTTAGAAGTCTCCCTTAACTTGAGAGTGCACAATATTGCTGAGAAAGGAAGCTATGGAACCTAGACAATTGGGGATTCCAGGAAATGTTATTGCAACATGATAAACACTGTTTTGTGATGTTACAAGTGTGTTACATCCGAAAAAAAATGTAGGCTATTCTGAAGATATAATGAGCATATGTTTAAACATTATGCTCAGCTTTGTTTCTCCGATACCAAGTATCCTGCAAGTGTGTCATGTTAACATACAGCAGTAGGTCATACTGGCCTGCAATGCTCACCCAAGCCTGCTTACAGAGGATTGGTCTTAGGTATTGTTTACTGTAAGCGGAGCAGAGACCAGGGCCATGAGAATGTTTTTTTTCAGGAAATGCATTACCTCACTCTCTCCCTGCTTCTCATTTACAGTTGTACAATTCAGTAAACACAGCCCTCTAAAATGAGCCATTTCCATCTATTTAGGAGTTAATTGCCTCCAAAAAAATTAAACAATTAAATATACAAAAACAGAAAGCAGCTGATGAGTAATGATAGCACATATTCACTCTTCTGTGTGTCCCTGGGGCAAAGAACCCCTCATTAAGTAAACCCGTTACACAGATATGGGTTGCAGTACATGCTTTAATGCAAATATTAAAATTGTGCGTTAATTTTCTGCATATATATCTAGCAGTCTCTGTCTGTGTAGCAGAATAATTTTATACCTAAATGTGACACATGACACAAATGTCCAATAGGCAGTGCCAGGCAAATTGCACATATATGTGTGTGTCAAATTGTGTTGACCACTTTACACATGCAAATAAATTGATGTAAGATACTGGACTAGGATCTTTGTGCATGTCCTGCAGTGTGCTTTACATACACAGCTCCAATGGACTTGTGCAAGTATTGCCTATCAGCATCCCTTACCCCTCTGTATCACAGATGTCTGAAATTCCTCTCCCAGACCAGAAATACTTTTTAAAATCAGGATTAAAATCTGTTGTACTGCCATTTGTAATACCAATCACTTGCACTTGATCCTATTTGTAGATTGTTTCACAGTAATGTGTTTTATATGTTTAAAAGGCAAAGTAGGTGCCACCCCTTTCTTTTGGATGTGCTCTGAGTCCTATTGGGCGAAAGGTACCATATTATATATATATATATATATATATATATATATATATATATATATATATATATATAAAATATAATAGTAATAATAGTAATATATATGTTATATATATATATATATTACACTATAATTATTATTATTCTGTATTTTAGGTGCCCCCTTTCCACTGACACCTTTGGCAACCACCTGGGGTCGCTTAATGTTTTAGCTGGCACTGTTTGTCCCTAAATTTAATATTAAACAACATATGGAAGTAAGGGGCGTAGATATTAGATACATGTGTATTAAACCAGGGGCAGAATGTAGCATCGCCCTGGACACATAGCAAAATTTGTGGAGGGCCCAGTGTTGCCACTCTAGCCTCATGAACTGCCGCTTTGCACTCAGGAGTACAGAGCATGTCCTCTTCTGACTGTGAGCATGCCCGGCACATACACTGTAAAGTCTCAGCTTTGCATGTGCCTGACCCAGACTACATCATCATCCTTACCATCAGCTATATTTATATAGCACCACTAATTACGCAGTGCTGTACAGAGAACTCGTTCACATCAGTCCCTGTCCCATTGGAGCTAACAGTATAATTTCAAGCACACACACACACAGTCAATTTTAATAGCAGCCAATTAACCTACTAATATGCTTTTGATTAATTAGTACTGGGAAACCCAGTTTCTGATGGCAGTCCTGCCTGTGGCACCAAGCTCTGTGCTCTCCTTCCTTCCTCTGCAGGCTCTGGGCTAAACACAAGTATTTTTACTAAACAGTTTAGAAATTAGGTAGTGAGTGGGGACATGTGATGGAATTTTGAGTGATATTTGGCGGAGGTCTGGGGGCACGTTGGGGGCATATACAGAGGTCTGAGTGGCAAGTGGCATATTGAGGGCATGTGGGGAGATCTGAGGGGCATGTAGGAGGCATATGGGGAGATCAGTGTGGCATGTTGGGGCATGTGAGGATGTGTGTGAGCATGTGCGAAGGTCTGAGTGACATGTGCAGCCATTTTGAGCAAGAAGATATGATCAAACAAGGGTACATATGTTTCATTTGAAGCTTGGTTTGCATTATAGTAAGAAAAAACGGCTTTATTCCTATTGTAATCCTCTTAATTTCCCCTAGCCCCGTCAGAAAATCATGTTAAGGTGATGAAATGTAACCAAGACACATGATGGAACAAGTGCAGTATTTAATTTTATTGTCCATACCAGGCTCTTTGGACATACCCTCATGTAAATAGATCACTGTCAATATGTATGTCCAAGATGAACACCTGTGGCTTATGAACCCTGACTCCCCAATTGCCAGTCTCTGTGGATACAACTATGCACCTAATAATACATATAGCAAAGAAGGGGAAGTGCAGACCTAATCTTAGCTTTGAAGTTGATTAAGAAGTTGTTATATTCTCCGGTGGTAGTTACTTTCCCGATGACAGTAATGCTGACAACAATGACACCGACATAAAAATCACGATTAGCATCAGTGCGGCAGGAAGTAAATATCTACATACCATAATTTAGATGTACAGTATTTCCGACACATGTTATAGCCGTCACCTCTAAATTGTGAATACACAAAAGGCAGCGACTGCTAAGCTCGTCATTTACACTGCTCAGATAGGATTGCGGAAGGCAGGAGTGTGAGGTGGTGGTAGGTGCTGAGGAGAGACGAAGGTCATTGGGAGTGAAAGCATTAAGGGCAGAGAGTGAGCAAGAAGGGACACAGTGTAATAGTCAAAGGGCAAAGTGTGAGCATGAAGGGGCACCGTGTGAGAATGAAGGGACACCGTGTGAGCATGAAGGGGCACAGTGTAATGGTCAAAGGGCAAAGTGTGAGCATGAAGGGACACCGTGTGAGCATGAAGGGGCACAGTGTAATGGTCAAAGGGCAAAGTGTGAGCATGAAGGGACACCGTGTGTGCGTGAAGGGGCACAGTGTAATGGTCAAAGGGCAAAGTGTGAGCATGAAGGGGCACCGTGTGAGCATGAAGGGACACCGTGTGAGCATGAAGGGGCACAGTGTAATGGTCAAAGGGCAAAGTGTGAGCATGAAAGGGCACCGTGTGAGCATGAAGGGACACAGAGTGAGCATGAAGGGGCACAGTGTAATGGTGAAGGGGCACAATGTAATGGTGAAGCAGGATGGACAAAGTCCTGAAGCCAGGAGTGTGAGGTGATGGTAGGTGATGAGCAGAGACGAAGGTCATTGACAGAATGCAGTGGAAGAGTAGGGCAGTATTTCTTGACATAATCAGAGATGTAGGAGGGTGAAGCATTAAAGGGTGCTTTATAGGTGAGGGTAAACAACTTGAATTATATTACGGAGGGAATGGGGAACCAATGAAGGGTTTGCAAAGCAACAATGATTATCCTGGTGGGATTACAAAATGGCAATCTCCAGCAGAAGTCCAGTGCCGGAGCAATCTTTAGAGCAAGCGGTGAAATGAAGAAATACAAATGAAACATTTTTCAATATTCAGCACAGTTTAGAATTGCAGGCACATCATCAGACTCACGCCATCTGGAGCAGGCATTGACAACTGTGGACACACAGGTTTTCTGATGCTGAATCTTTAGTAAGGTATAGTGCCAGAATCACAGCAGTGCAGATGGGGAACAAATCAAATATGAAGCAAAAGAAAATTGCTTCAGCATAAACAGGATCTAAGGTCAATAACAATAATAGCTAATAATAGTCTTATTGGGAATAATCCACATGTTTCAGGAGACTTTACAAATTAAACACAGCAATGCATGGGTAGCCATGGTCAGTGTGAGATTGAATGAGGGAGCAAAAGAGTGGGAGTAGTCAATGGTGATGTCCAGGCAGCGGAAATGGGAAACAGATATGTTGTTGACAGTGATAGAGAGATCAAGAAGGGATGAGGTTTTAGAAGGAGGGAAGAGAATGAGCTGGATGAGTGGATGTTCTGAGTAGAAATAGTCACGGTACCAGTTGTGATTACAACATAAGGGCAAAGGACTGGATGGGAGTCCAGACATTACCTATTTAATTTTACTGATGGCAATATATGACTTTAACAATAGAGGTTGGTATGTGGGGCTTGCTACATATTCCAATGGACTTTGGTAGAAGTTGCTGTTTTAACCTTGGGTGAAGAGAGTGATTTTTGGAATGTCAGAAAATGTACAACAATGTACTTTACCTTCATGGTTTATATCTGAAAATGTAGATGTAGGTTTAGTGGTCCTTTAAAAGCTTAAATTAAATAGATATGCTAAAATGTAAACATGTTGTGGCATTGCAGCCCACTTCATTGGGAATACAAGCACACTAGGGGGTATATTTACTAAACTGCGGATTTGAAAACGTGGAGATGTTGCCTATAGCAAACAATCAAATTCTAGCTGTCATTCTGTAGAATGCACTAAATAAATGACAGCTAGAATCTGATTGGTTGCTATAGGCAACATCTCCACTTTTTCAAACCCGCAGTTTAGTAAATTTAGCCCTTATACTCCTAAGTAGTTATGTATGAAACCTCGGAAGTCCTGTTCTCTGACAATCAGCCACATTTTGACTCTGAATTTTCGATTTGCTCAGATTCGCAAACAAACAAGGAAACTGATTCCCCACTGCTAGCATCAGTCTTGATTTCATAGCTTTATTAACAAAAAACTTTTGAAAAATAGGCAGTCTCAACAATAGACAGCTTGAGCTGATTTCTACTGTAACAGGGAAAACAGGAGTGTGTAGCCTCATGCCATAGTGAAAACCGGCCTCAGTCTGTTCAAGAGCAGGGCTGGTGCCCCCATGGCAGAGTAATGAATGAGATTGTGACCCATCGTGTGGCAACTCCAGTGGTCCCAGTGTAATAAACAGGGATCCTTAAGACCTCAATCCATTATCCAAACAAAAAAAACCTAATAATGAAATCAACTTTGTTTGAAAAAAAGACTCTCCAAACTCTAATTCATTACTTTATTCAATATAAAAATATTTCTTTACATTTTTTTACCCGACACACCTGTAGTCCAAACGGAAAAGAAAATAACAGTCCCTGAAAAATCACCATTAAAAATGCCCCCCCACCCAACCCTGTGCCTTCACTCACCGCCGCACCATTGCACTGACTGGTGCCAAATGAGGAAAGTTAGCCATCTAGTCACATGCCTTTCCCATGCTGGTCAGAGAGGAGCAGTTTCAGGGACATTGGGATGAACATTAGTGTTTTTCAGCACTGGGTATCGACATTGATATGTGAATTAATTAGCAAATCTTGAATTGCTCAGATTCAGTCAAATCTATTTCTGAAGCAGAAGGTTGTAATCCAACATAATTCCAGTGTGACAGCACTGTGAACTGCAAACATACTTCACCATGCGCCTTACAGGTTCTCTTTCTTGTTTTTTTCCAAGAAAGCAATCACATTTTCTTTTCTAATCTTGTAAACAGCTACCAGCATTATTGGAGATGCTGTACCACATAGGGATATACTGTATACTCTGTATCAACAGATCCAAATTAAGGTCTGCAGAAGGGTCATTTCTTTTTGGTGCTATTCTGAAACCTGGGATGTTGTGCCTATTAACAGAAGTAACTTATTTTTTTCTATCTTAAAGGCACAGTATCATGATTCACAACTTCTGTCTGTTGTTTTGCAGTCTTGGTTATGTTTTAATGTTTTCTGTGTAAACAAACTCTTAAAGGAGAAGTTTACATTACCTTAGTAATATAATACTTACTACACACTAATAAAATCAGAGAAGAATGCAGCTCTTGTTTTGCATATAAACACAGAAGCAGAACTAAACTGTAATCAAGAATATTTTTCATAAGTTTTCTATTTGCATTCTTTTTCTGTGGAAATAATAGCCCAGTCTGTCCTATATTTACCACCAAATACAAGAACAACACCTGAAAGTTTATTGATTTTAGAGATCTGTTGAGGGAAGTAGAGTATGATGGCATTAAGGCTGTGTTTTGTTTTTTCACTTTTAATTTTAAAGGAGACACATTCTCATTGTTGAACTTTCTCCAACTGAGCACTATGGGCCTCAATTTGAATTAGGAGTAAAACAAATAAAGATGACAAATTTACACCTAAATAGAACGTGTTGCATTACAAAGGGGTGCAAATGTATTCTTTGCATGCAGGAAAAATACTGCCTGCTTTTGCATGTAGCACACAAATACTGGGGAACTTAGTTTTACACTGCGGCTAAGAGGTAAGCTAGGAAGTCTACCCCCTTCAAACTCTACATCTATCACCCTCTCCAGCAGCAAAACATGGTTTTGGCAAGGTGCAAATTTGTTCCTCCTAGCTCAATTTACTCCTAAAATAATTGAGGCCTTATGTTGTACCCTGTCTGTAGCACTGTATTTCTCTTGTTATGAACTCACTCTGGATACGGTCTAAAATAACCCAATTAGGAATACCCATCCCAACTATGAGGGGTCCAACACAAGGAGAGAACAATACAAAAACCTTAGCTATGGATGGATAATACTGACAATCAGCCCTAGCACAGAGTGCTTAGATCTGTTTACAATTCGGCCACACTCAATGTTGAGTGTGATCCAGAAATTATTGTCATGTCCAAAAATAATTCAAACAAAATTGATTCATTCATTTCTGGGCATAGGCAAAAATCTGATCAGCAGAAGAATGGTGCCGGCCTGTGTATGCAACCACTCAGCAAACTTATTTCCTAGGCATGCTGATCATTGTAAGGTGACATGATGTTATTATCAGTATTATCGACTCTTTACAGAGTATAATCATTTGCATCAGTCACATTGGAGTGTTAGTCTAAATCAACGTTTCCCATATTCAGTCCTCAGGGACCCCTAACAGTGCATGTTTTTCAGGTGACAAGTGAAATAATTAGTACAACCTGTGGATCTGTTACAATGTGTCAGCCAGTAATGAATACACCACTGCTCCAGCAAGGAAATATGGAAAACATGCACTGTTAAGGCCTGAGTTTGGGAAACTTTGGTTTAAATCATACTTACCTACTCCATACCTCCCAAACGTCCCGACCACAGAACAGTCCCAAATTTAGGGCTTTGTCCCACTGTCTTACCCAGGTACAGGTTTGTTCTGCAGGTGGGAATGTTGGGGGAAAGAGTGGTAGCTAATGAGCAGACTAGTGCTTTACAGCGCTAGGCAGCCCTCTGGGGGCGTGGAGACACCTCCATCATGATGTGGCCCCTGCCGGGGACTTGCACGTTGGGAGGTATACTACTCTCCAGGAATATCTGGGAGACTCAAACATTTTTAGGCATTATCCCATCTTTCTGGAAGGGCAGTGTACCCTGCCACTTAACACCCACTTCCCTAGTGAAGTGGGCGGGAATGAGTCTTGATGAGGTGATTCAGGATAAATCGTGTAATCATGGCCCTGCCCCACTACTTAATGCTGCAAATCTCGATATTGCCCAGTTGGAGAAGGTGGCCACGATGACACAAATCAGGTTGCCATGGCCCCAGGACTTGCCACCTGGACCTTTACATAAAGTTCCATACAGGTGGCAAGTATGCTCGAAATACTCTAACACACACACTCATACACATGCCCATACACGTGCACACACTCACACTTACACACACATACATACAGTCCATTTTGTGAACAACCAATTAACCTAAGTATGTTTTTAGATATCGTGCCAATTTGACTATATGAGCAGTGCTTGCGGTCAGCATTACTGCAGTGAGAGTAATGGAGGCAAAAGTCAGTCTTGCACAATATTTTTACCTTGTGGCCTGAAGTTTATCTATATACTAAATATAAATGAAACTGGTTAGAAAGAGAAGTACTATGGCATACTCAATCTAGTACAGAAGTAGACTCACTGCAAATTTGCCTTGTTGGAAAGGAACCTATTTATATTTATTGAAAATACTGTGACAAAAAACAAATGGTCGTTGCAGACAATTCTTCCTCTCATTATTCAATGCAGTACGTCTCTGCTGTATGTCTTCCTGCCTTGAGAAAGACTAAAGTAAGATCTTGTAGGACTGAACTGTATGCATGGTTACAATTCTGATTCTGGGACAACAGAATCCCAGTAATGGACAGATGCTTATACATTTCTACATGACATTAATCTGGCTGTTTAACTTAGGACAGGAAAGAGTATGTTTCACTTAACATAACAACATGATGGGACCCCAACATGGATTCCTCAAAGCCAATGATGCCTCAGAGGTGAGCCCCAATCTGCCCAGGACAAGTGCTGTACCCACTTTTCTAGGTGCTCTGATGAAGGGATCACCATTGGATGCCCGATCTTCTCCTTTGGTTACCTCCACAGCCATCGTGTTGGCAGCAGCTGCCAACATAACTTTACATTTCAAGTCTACGCTTCCACTGTTTCTTCTCATTATAAACATACCATACTACTGGAAGATGTCCAAAGGTACCAATCTCCAAATACTGTTTCATTATTGGTGTATGAATATGCCTTATACTACCACAAATACCTTCCCATTAACACCTACAATTATTATACTGCTACCTTATATATCATTTGTTTCTCAGAACTCTTAGACTGGAAGTTCATTTTGCCATGGCCTTCTTTACATTTGGTTTTATGTAATTGTATGTAATACATTTGTATCATTATCTCCTCTAGTGTATGTGCATTGCTGCGTAATATGTCGGCATGTTATAAACAGATATAATAATAACAAAGTTTATTAGTATATAAGTAGAACAATATATTAAAATTAGAAAATAGAAAAATACTAGTAAAATGACAGTGCCCCAAATAATCTCTAGTGAGGGCCAATTCTAGACACAAGTGCTCAGTTCCAACACAATTTAGAGCTAAGAGAATGAGTTAAAGAGACTCCCGGAGGATTGCTAAGCTAGAGGACTGTTTACAATAATTGTACTTGTGTAAAATAGAGCAGGTTAAAGTCCCTGAGGTCTCCATGGAGACAACACTTACCAGCTTTATGGGTCTCCAGAGGATACAAACTGACCAAACGTATTTAAAGGAAATATGAAAAGGGGAACTGGGAGGGAATGGGGAGATGGGGAAGGAGGTTTGTAAAATAATGAGCAGATAACAACTAACCATAATAGGCTGTCATTTCCAGAGCTGGAGTTTGTGTTATCCATTCTGCAATGAAATTAAGATACTTGCCTTGACAGTGCTTTAAGCCTTGCCAGGCATGTTTGCACTTACAAATTGTAGAAAATATAGACAACAAAACCCTTAGATTTAACACTCATTACAAAAAAGAGATAAAGTCCTTCATTAGATCCAAATCCCACCATCTGCCCCTCTTTCCTTAAAGAATGCTCTATTACATAGGTATTAATACCTACCTCAAATGGCTATAATATGTTTTTTTTAGTTAGAAATGTAACACCATTATTGTAACTTTACAGTGAACTTTATTGTGCTTGGTTATTTGTGTTTATGTTGTGATTTATATAAATGTTGCCCTTTATAAAATGTATGGTTGGAAGCCTGCCATGATGTGTATGTATGTAGCAGAATACAAATTAGTTTGCTTACACCTAGGTGTTTGTTTGGAGATATGATATTGAGCTTAAAATAATTTATATTTTAACCAATCTGTCAGGTCTGACAAATGCCATTGGGACTAGTTCTCTTAGGGCTGACGAGTGGATCACTTCTCCAGCTTTACACATTAAATGATGGATTGAGAAGTGAGATAAGAAACAGTCTAATTTGAGATGTATATTTACTATATATCAAGATTGCCAGATTGAATTGTTCATTTCCACTCCCAAGTATAATCTGAAGGGCATTTCTTCCTTCTATAGACAGCAAGCCACTGACTATCAAGAAAGCATTCCATATATAAGCAGAGGAAGGCACAAAACAAATGTCTTCTCTAATGCATTGTTACCTACATTTTAAGTGGGACATATTCAATGTAAAAATATTATTTTTCATGTGTTTAAAAACACACACATAGAAGTGATCATAAAGCACTACTTATTATACACATTTACACATTATAATATACAGTGTAAATGCTTTTAAACATTAAGTAGACAGATATTGTTATTAGCCAATGGAGATGTTTGTATATGGACCATATTAAAAAAAATAAGAACAGGGGGTATGGAGTTCAAAATGAAGGTATTTGCAAAAAGTCTTAAAGGGGTACAATTGTTTTGTAAGTTATTTACACATGTGAACATCATCCTATACTTTTAATGAGATGCATTTTGCACCTTCCTTTGAGCTGCATTTGAGCTGGAAAAGCTAATTCCAGGCACGCCTTGCCCATTATAAAACAAATGTTAAAACACACAAAAGTGAAACATATAATGAAAACTAGTGGGTATATTTAGTAAACTGGGGGTTTGAAAAAGTGGAGATGTTGCCTATAGCAACCACAGAAGTGGAAGCTGCTCAAATCAATTTATAGGCCATAACAGGTGCTTGAAAGGGTGGGGTTATCCTACAAGGAACATACACACAACATTTTTTCCCCCCAGCACACTGCTATAGCCAGCAACAGATCTGCCATTTCTACTGTAGATAAAAATGCAAAAGTCTTTGTTGCACACATTTGCAAATGTATGTTTAAGCCATCCGCCACATCAAGGCGCTTTTGCTAATAGGATGGGCCTACTCTAAACAATGAGAGTCCCATATATTTGGGCCATACATATGTGTTTTTAAATTGAGAGCCAACTTACCAAAGAGGTACCCCAGAAGCCTCCAAACAGCAATTCAGTGCCAGTACCCCCTCTCAGCTACTGACACCAACATGCCTCTCAGACAAATACAGAAGTGGAAGCTGCTCAAATCAATTTATAGGCCGTAACAGGTGCTTGAAAGGGTGGGGTTATCCTACAAGGAACATACACACAACATTTTTTCCCCCAGCACACTGCTATAGCCAGCATCAGATCTGCCATTTCTACTGTAGATAAAAATGCAAAAGTCTTTGTTGCACACATTTGCAAATGTATGTTTAAGCCATCCGCCACATCAAGGCGCTTTTGCTGAGAGGGGGTACTGGCACTGAATTGCTGTTTGGAGGTCTCTGGGGTACCTCTTTGGTAAGTTGGCTCTTAATTTAAAAACACATATGTATGGCCCAAATATATGGGACTCTCATTGTTTAGAGTAGGACCATCCTATTAGCAAAAGCGCTTTGGCGTGGCAGGATGGCTTAAACATACATTTGCAAATGTGTGCAACAAAGACTTTTGCATTTTTATCTACAGTAGAAATGGCAGATCTGTTGCTGGCTATAGCAGTGTGCTGGGGGGAAAAAATGTTGTGCCTATAGCAACCAGACAGATTCTAGCTATCAATTATTTAGTACATTCTGCAAAATGACAGCTAGAATCTGATTGGTTCCTATAGGCAACATCTCCACTTTTTCAAACTCTCAGTTTAGTAAATATACCCCTTAGTGTCTTCTCATTCTCATTTTTAATGTAAGCAATAAATGAGGCTAAAACAAGCAATACATAGGAGAAAAATATTTTATTTAATAAAAGGAGTGGTTCCAAAGTGGCAGAAGGTTGTAAAGCACACTGTGGCACATGTCTAATTTACAGAGGAGTGTCCTGAAAGTAGCTGTGCACCATGATGTGTGTTGCATGGCAGACCAAGTTGCATATGTTTAATACAAGTTACAAGAAGCAACAGTTCAAGAAATTGCGATATTGGAAAACATTATTCAAATAAAGCCATCTTGCCAAAACAGCAGCCACTGACTATCATGATATACTCTTACTGTTGAGTTACATATTTTAGTATAATACACAACTTATGCTAATATATAAATAAACTTCTGTAATAATATCTGTATAAACTGTGAATACTGATGTCATTGTTTGCAGTGGCGGATCCAGGGGGGGGCGATCGGGGCGATTGCCCCCCCTAGCAGGGGCTTGCTGCTGACGGCTGCACAGTATGTGCAGGTCCGTTCAGCAGTGACAGTGTGCTGCCCGGCTGCTCTGATTGTGTTTTAAACACAATCAGAGCAGCTGGACAGCACACTGCCAATGCTGAACGGACCTGCACATACTGTGCAGCCGTCAGCAGCCTTAGAAATTAGAAAGGGGGCGGGGCCTTAATCGCCCCCCCCCCCTAAAATCGCCCCGGGTAGAGCAGTTGCCTAGATCCGCCCCTGATTGTTGTAATGGGTGAGATCTGAAGCTGACAGTCCAGTGTTCATTAAGAAAGCTAGAGTATTAAAATGAATAATGCACCCACTACTGTAAACTATTACAGATGTTAGAAGATACCTCTGGAATCACTGATCTGTATAAAAGCACTTGACCCGCTGTCTCACGCCTTTTTATGGACACTAAATTAGCAATCTACTCTTACATGCTCGTGACTCACTACCTAACGCCCCCTAGTTGATTATTGTTAATGGGTAACAATAGGTGGTTGGTAAAGACCAAGTAGCAAAAACGAATATTAAAAGGGAAAAAATTGTGTGCTACCCTCAAAACTAAGGTACATAACAACTTGGGTCACAGCACCCAGAGCTTCTGTAAGAACTAAGAACATCCTTGCATGAATAAAATGGGATGAGCAAGAAGCAAATGTAAATGTGCAACTCACTTGTTAAACGACATCTTGAATATGTGGTAAAGCTCATAGATAGGCTACTGTATTAAGAAATAATAAATTAAATTATAATTAATGACTTCACAAACTGGATTCTGTTAGTCTGAAAATGTATGCCTTAGGGGTGAACAAATTATTGTCTGCAAATGTAATCCAGGTGTCAGGAATGTGTCTGGAAGTATATCATAAATCAAAAGCAATGACGGTGAAAAGTAGAAATCTTATTAAACTTGAAATAGACAAGAAATCAAAATGGTCTGGAGTCTTTTAGGCCGCATTGGTAGATGAGGGTTGCACAGAAGTAGCAAAGTGTCAGGAACAGAATTGGAAACAGGTAACAGAAAGCTCATAACCCATAATAACAGGAACAAGAGCTTAGGGTTTCAGAAACAGGATTAGAAACTCAGGATAGCAGGAATAGTCCCAAATCACATAAACAGCAGTCATGTGACAGAATAGGCACAATTAGTCCACAATTTTCTGTCCGTGAGTTTTAAATTCCAAACACCGGTGCAGCATGTTAACTGCTGGGAAATGCAGCAGAGATGATGAGTTGCTGCATTGCTAGAACAGTAGGAATCCCAGATACAGCAGCACCTCTGGTTGGAGTACTATAATACAGCTATAAAGTCCGCAGTCAACAGGAACCAGGACTGACACAAGGGCAATGCAAAGTTTTGACTCACAAGCTGAATGGATTTAAAATGGCTTGGATGCCTTTGTTACTAAGAATGGAACAACAGTTGTGATTAACAAATTAAACAGTTGTGGTGGGTGATAACAGGGAACTAATCTGACTGCCATTCATAAGGGCAATTAAATTAAATTGGCAGATGCCTTTCAGGATGTGTTGTTTTGCCCTCCTCAGGATACACATATCTAGACTTTATAAAGGGTTGAACTTAACGGACCCTACTATGTAAATTTGGAACCAATGTTTTCCCTTTGGAACACAATGCACATTGGTTTAGGGGTATTTTAGCCCAATACTTGCTTATGGAATTGTTTAATTTCATTGATATCTTTGGGATGGTGTACATGAACTGTTCGCTTTACTTCATTCCTTAACATTTTAATTGGGTTCAGGTCAAGACTTTGACTCCGCCTTTCCAGAACATAGAATTCTTCTGTTTTAGCCTTTCTGTTCTTTCCTATAGTCTTTATTACTACAATTAGGAATCCATTGTTCTGTAAATGATTGTGAACCATGGTACTGTAGTTCCAATGCTATGCTTCATAGTTGGAATAAGGTTCTTTGTTTTTAATCCAGTTTGTTTCCTCCAAAATCCTTTAGGTACTATATTGTACCTAAAAGATCCATTTTAGTCTATACTATCCACAGAATAGGATTCCAATAGCTTCTTTGATCATGCAGGTAGTATTTGATAACCTTATGATGGGCATCAGTTTTTTGTTTAGCAGCCACTTCCTCATCTATATCATTTCATGCATACCACTCTTGATGAGTGTCTCCCTTATGGTATATAAGTGTTGGAGTATAACAACAGCTTACTTGAGTGTCTATACCGGTGGGACAGTAGATGGTGCTCTATTTTAAGTATTCACTGTGTAGTTTTTCTTCACTTCTACTTTTTATAGTAAAATTCTCCAGATTGTGAGTTTATACATTTACTGGTCTCAAGTGGGCCAATGCTTGTACACAGAAGCATAATGTGCAACAGTAAGATCCAATGGGGCAAGGACTTATGTGAATGATTGCATATTCTCTGGACAGTGCTGTGTAATATGATTTGTGTATATGAGCTATATAAATAAATTATAATAATATTGGTCTGATATTAGACAATGTAATATAGACCTGAAGATCCTTATCCCCTACTATAGGGATATTTTTAACCGTGTGTAGTAAGTATGCGACCAGTGTTTTTTCTTAGATGACCAGTCTTGGCAAGTTAAGTAATGTTGTTGAATTGTCTTCATTTGTACACTATTGATGCCAAACATTTTACCAAAGATTTTGTATCACCCATTCTAGACTCAAACTCCCACCTGGTTGTCATCTCAGTGATTGGAACACCTGAATCAAAATACCCCCTTAATAGAGTTGATTATACTAGAAGTTCAGATACTTTTCTCAGTAGTGAATGTATAATCAATGTATTCAAAAAAGGTACCAGCATGTTGCTACCATTGATAACTTAAAGGTTCTTTCATAAAATGTAAGCATTGGAATGCTCATTCAATCTCCAAATAGTATTGTAGATTTGTTCAATACTGCTGGCAGTACCAAACAATAAGACCCCTTAATCATTTAATCATATGCATAATATGATAACTGTAAAATATAAACTGGAGACAACTTCTGCTGAAAAGACAACAGCTTGTTTGGGAGAAAACACATTTGTCTGCTGCGCATATTAGTTCCTTTACTGTATAACGTTCCTAACTAAAGTGAGGTCCTGTTGCTAACTTTTACAAGCTGAGCATATTGTAGTTTGATGTCCTTTTGACACCTTTTAATTCTTACTGGGCAACATATGTAATTAAATTGTTACAGAGACCTATTTCAGAAATACTAATAATCTAGGTTTGGCAACCCTCTGCTTAGTAATCAGGGACTCTGATTTTGGCTAAATACAGAGTGCAACTTTATGGTCTGTCAGGATTGAAGGATTTAAATACCTGCTCCTAAAGTAAGAGACAGTTATCGTAGGTTCAAGTTGAGTTCCGTTCAAGTTGATTGTTCCATTAACCTCAAGTACTGATGTTTGGGACCTGAGTTGAGATTTATGTTCAAGTTTGGGCCATTCAAGATAGCCTTAACCTTAGTCAACTGGAGAGAGAAGATTGACCACCACCATGACTGTAGAGGTAGTGATATATATCCAAGAGACAAGCTAGCCTAACATCTGAGAGGCAGGCTATGGATCACCATGTGGAGATGAGAAGAGACCAAGAGTAATAACAGGCATGCTGGGGCTAATGGTGTGCAAAGTCTAACCCTTTCAGTTTAATTTGAGAGAGTACAGAGAAAGGTTATGCTAGTTAAGAGGCAAGAACTCAGGTTTCTGTGTTGCCCACCTGAACACGGAGAGTGATAGAGAGAGATAATGTAGAGATTGAGTGGCAAGGTAAGTGTTAGCTCTGATGTAAAATTGTGGTCCATGCTTCCATACTGCCGTGCAGGTATGGTCACCTGTCTTCCATGGCCGGGCACATCCTGTGCTCAGCAGCAGGATACCTTCCTCCCGGCCGTCCGTCCTGGGTTTCGGCGGTGGACAATGACATCACCAACCACCAGAGACTCCTAATCAGCCCCTAATTAGCCTCCCTATTTAAGGAGACTCTAGCATCATTAGGATTTCAGAGTACTAGGTCTCACCCTGCTCCAGCACTCTTCATTGTTCCTGCATTCTGCACCTGGTTGCCCTCTCCCTGTTTCCCGCATCCAGTTATTCCTGGTTCCTGACTCGGCTTACGATTTCTGTACTGTGGCTACCGTTTGGCTTTTCTCACCACTCTTTGGATATCGATTCTGTACTTTGCTCCCGGCTGGCTTGAACTTGGACTGTCTGACCATTCTCTGTTCACCTACCTACTTTGCTTATAGCTGACTTGCAGAACTGCGACTTGCACGTCCCTTGCAGCAAAGTCCAAACCTCCTTGCGAGGGCCCTGGTGAAGACTAGAGGTGCATTAGACTCTGTGCCTCCTAGCTCAGTAGTATAAATACTGGCAAGTAGTTTCCATCTCCTGCCTATATCTATGACAACTGTGAACCACTGTCAACAATATGTATTACTTGCATCTACATGAAGTACTAGAGGAATAAATAAAGCGGTGTAATTAATCATCAGGTTGTCTGGTGTCCATTCTTCTAACATCCATGTTTTGTACTGCACTACTACACATGTGTTATCCCAACTACTGAAATAATTACTAAATTTGCATGAGCCAGGTCCCTTTTACATTTTAAACGCAACATAGCCTGAGAGAGGAAAAAGGATGACCAAGCTAGCCTCAGTGAACCCAGCAAAACGTAAGTGCATATGTGAGAAGTACCTACACCACCACACCAGTGTAAAAGGGGCTACATAGGTGCTTTAGTAGACATAATTGTAGGACAGTTTGTATTCTCAGTTACATCTTTCTGACGGATTCTCAGGGGACAACCAGGAGCAATTGGTGCCATACTGGTTGTATATTTCTATCTTTGCTTTTATCAAAAGCACATGCAAGAGGGTTACAAAAAAAGTGCATGCCACATTACTAGTGTGCTGAGGGGCTCCTCCGTCTCCCTCTACAAAGTTTGCTCCTCATGGGCCATATATCACAATCAATCTCCACTCCAGTTCTAGTGGAATCTAGGCATGGAAAGATATTCCTAAGCAAGCACATTTGTTCTCTTACTTGATGCGTGAATCATTTACCCCCCCCCCCCCATACCTCCCTCTGGTCCCTGTATACCCCCCTTCCCCCCTCTATACCCTACAAACTTGAAATGTTAAAATAACATATTTGCAGTATTAGATAAATATACAATTATCTCCCAAGTACGAGAGAACCATGAGAGTGTTTAAGTGTCCTGTTGTATGTAAACACGTGTTACCTATTTCTGATTAACCTCTCGAGATTCTGTAATGCACTTTCTATTGGAAAAAGATGTTTCTAATAAAAAGTTTAAAAAAAAAAAAAAGTGCATGCATATTAATAAATTGGTCATATATTAACTAAGTTACTCTTATTTGGCAATAATTAAAAAACACAACATATTCTCAACACATTCAAAATTATGACAATTACCTTGTTTAATGGGGTTTTGTGGATTATTCAAATGTGTCTTTGCCAACAAATGTATTTGTTTACATTTCCCCTTTTTCTTAACTTATATTCAATTACCCGGACAGTTGCTCAGTTTATTAGTTATGGCCTCAACTCGCAGGCTGAAAGACTAGAAGATGTGGGAATGAGAAAATCCAAGTGAGTATATCCTGTGTTTTGTGTGGTTATCACTGCTGCTGTTGAAAGGACATTAAATAAATTGTGTAGATGGCAGATTTGTGTACTTGATATGTATTGTAGTCTGCATGCTACGTCTGATTAATAATTCTTAAACAGGATTGACTGGGTACACTGTTAAAAAAACCAATTAGCTAATTTCCTGTTGTTTGATTTCCTTCCTTCCCCAAAAGATGTAATAGTGTTCTTGGAGCTGAATGGTACCCAGCATTGAAGGAATGTGGCAGGGCGATTATTCCAGCTGCCAGTGCTCCAAAAATGTGTGGTTACACCTCAAAAACAAACAAGGGAAACCAGCCATCATGAAAACGAAATAATCACATATAGTACAGCACATTCAACATGTATAGATTATAAAAAAAAATAGCCAAATTAGGCCCACATATAAAACTGCAGGTGATTTAAAAATGTGTAAAAATGCTGAGGAGCAGAACCAGTGCTATTTTTTAATTTTGTTTGATGTCAGATGATAATTTACACCGATTGGCCACAACATTAAAAACACCCTTCTAATATTATATAGGTCCCCCTCGTGCCACCAAAACAGCTTTGACCAATCAAGGCATGGACTCCACAAGACCTCTGAAGGTGTTCTGTGGTACCTGGTACCAAGATGTTAGCAGCAGATCCTTTACGTCCTGTAAGTGGCCTCCATTGGGTCGGACTTGTTTTTCCAGCACATCCCACAGATGCTCTATCGGATTGAGATCTGGGAAATTTTAAGGCCAAGTCAACACCTTGAACTCTTTGTCATGTTCCTCAAACCATTTCCGAACAATTTTTGCAGTGTGGTAGGGCACATTATCTGCTGCAAGAGGCCACTGCCATCAGAGAATACTGTTGCCATGAAGGGGTGTACTTGGTCTGCAACAATGTTTAGGTAGGTGGTACGTGTCAAAGTGACATCCACCTGAATGCCAGAAACCAAGGTTTCCCAGCAGAATATTGCTCAGAGCATTACACTGCCTCTGCCAGCTCGCCTTCTTCCCATAGTGCATCCTGGTGTCATATCTTCCCCAGGTAAATGATGGATACTCTGACCTGTCTGCATCTACACATGTCCATATGCAGCAAGCTGCGATCCACTGTGTGTTCTGACACCTTTCTATCATAGCCAGCATTAACTTTTTCAGCAATTTGTGCTACAGTAGCTCTTCTGTGGGACTGGATCAGATGAGCTAGCCTTTGCTCCCCACATGCATCAATGAGAGATGGGTACCCCTGACCCTGTCGCTGTCACCGGTTGTTCTTTGGACCACTTTTGGTAAGTATTAACCACTACATACTGGGAACATCCAACAAGACTTGCTGTTTTGGAGATGTTCTGACCCAGTCGTCTAGCCATCACAATTTGGTCCTTGTCAAAGTCGCTCAGTTCCTAACACTTGCCCATTTTTCCTACTTCCAACACATCAACTTCAAGAACTGACTGTTCACTTGCTGCCTAATATATCCCACCCCTTAACAGGTTCTATCGTAACAAGATAATCAATGTTATTCCCTTCACTTGTCAGTGGTATAATGTTGTGGCTGATTGGTGTATATGCTATTTTTCTGCTTTGTAAATGACACCACTGATGACTTACTTCTATTAGCTGTGTGGGCACCTACATGTATATGTCATCTAATATGTATAAAGTAGCATATGAAAGAAAGATACTTTGTCTAAGAAAAATAAACCTGATAATGAACAGAGCCAATTATGTAGAACTGATGTCCCTTGTTTTCCTGGTAATTGTTTGTTCTGTTATGTTAGCCAGAAGAATAATCTACAGACATTTCACATGTTTAACTTGCATGTGTAGTTATGTTATAGGATATAGTTCTAGGCACAGTTCAAATATGTTCATCTAATATATATATATATATATATATATATATATATATATATATATATATATATATATATATATATATATGCTAAAATTGATAATACATGAGCAACATAGTTGCAGTGGGCTTATAAAAGCAAATACAGAATATTGGAGGACTGTAAAAATATTGACTAGTGTGATGAACTCCAGTTATTGATAGAAGGACTGGGATATTGTGAACACCACAAGAGATTAATGATGCATCCTGCCGGCTGTCAAAAATGGAGGCTAACAGTGGTCATGTAATAGTGTGGGGTGTATTTTCCAGGCACACATTGATACGAATAGAGCAATGTTAAAATGCCATAGGATACGTGAACATTGTTTCTAAGTGGAAACTTCACCGGGGCTGGCATTGCCACTAGGTGACCTAAGACTATTTAGGTGGCACCTAAAACTCTGAATGAGTGTTTTTATTTTCCCAGTGGTGCCCCCACACTGAAATGGAGGAGCAGCAGCTGGTACCTTCTTACCTGTGAAACTGCCGGCTATGGAGCCTCCATGTCAGTGATGGGGTGTTTTGGGTGGTTAGTGCCTTCCACTGGCCCTGAAAATCACTTTATTGCATCTGTGCAACCATCTATTGATGGACTTTCCATGCTACTAACAAAGTCCTGGAAGGGTTGCAGAAAGTGGGACAAACAGCTATGGGACATATTGCAGTTGATATGGGATAACATATTTTGCCATCATCATCATCATCATCATTTATTTATATAGCGCCACTAATTCTGCAGAGCTGTACAGAGAACTCATTCACATCAGTCCCTGCCCCATTGGAACTTACAGTCTAAAATCCCTACTATAGACACACACTCACACACAGAGAGACAGAGACGGAGAGACTAGGGTCAATTTTTGATAGTAGCCAATTAACCTACCAGTATGGTTTTTTTTTGGAGTGTGGGAGGAAACCGGAGCACCCCCACGCAAACACAGGGAGAGCATACAAAATCCACACAGATAAGGCCATGGACAGGAATCGAACTCATGACCCCAGTGCTGTGAGGCAGAAGGGCTAACCACTAGGCCACTGTGCTTGCCACACTTTTGACATCTTAGTGGAGCTAATTACCATAAAAATGTAGGTTGTTCTGAAAGCTTATGGGGAAGTGACTCTCTATCAAGTGAATTTACCTAATAAAGCAGCCACTCAGTGTATGCTAAACATGTCTAGTGAGCATTTCATTAAAAAAAATGACTGTAGTGTATTTGGCTAATGATTGTTATGTGCGTATTGTCGCTAACCAATAACGATTGTCGAACCTCGACCTCGAAAGCACAAAGATTTATTCGCAAATAAATAGTATAATATGCTCAAGCGAAGTAATAGTAAATACAGCCATTACTTATCGCAGGCGCTCTGGATCCAGTGCAGTCATTCAATCCTGAAGTCTGGGGACAAGAAGTCTGCACTCTGGATCACAAACTGCTGCTTATATACACAATCACATACAGTAATACAATGAAGATGGAATAGCTTGCATCTATTGATCCAGGTCTAAGGAAGGTCCAAGGGGTCGTCATCATTGGCCAGTTCATACAAAGGAATCCAAAGGAGGGGGTCATCTCAGCAGGGGGTATGCTCTGCTCTTCCAGCCAAGATTCCTTAGTCTTAAGTAGTTCATAATTCCCTATCATTCATAACTTGCGTATGCACTCTGAGATTCCCTCGCAGAGTGAACCAAACAGTAGGATATGTGACAAGGTTCATTATGATACCACTCATGATGTTATTCCTTCAACCCATTCCGTGTATTTCACTAATATGCATGTAACTCTGATATAACATATAAATACAACTATATTTCGACATAACTGACTATGTGTTGCAACTACCATTAATGTGTACTATTTTATAAGTATGCGTGTTTGTGCGAATGTGTGGTGAAAGACCGATTACTGTTGCTGCCACGTGTAGTGGATGCACACGCCCTTTCATGCCGTAGCGTGCCCTTGTACGCCGTAGCGTACCGTACGCATCTTTTCAGACAAAGACAACCAAGTTTGCTAGACTTTAATTGAAATGACTTTATCCAATTTACTGACTTCGACAGTTCCACCCTTTGATAGTGTAATAAACTATCACCCAATCACCGTTTCAAGTTCAGGATTATATAATACTTCTCCACAGACCATGATCTCGGTATCTGGTACCACCCTTTCAGTCTCTTTCTCAGTGTTACTCCTATGAGACCATTTTCCACACTTCAACACGGTAGGAACACATTTGACAACTAAACCAATTGCTAAGATGACACCCAGTATAAGGAGAAGCAGCTTACCTACACTCGCAATCATTTCCTGTACCCACTCCCCCAGACCGGAGAACCATTTTGCTGGGTTCAACCATGAGAACCAACCCGCCACCTTTTCCCCGACCTCATATAACGAAGAATTATGGCTCTTTCGAAATTCCCATTTCAGCTGCAAAATTTCATCCATCTTCCGGTCTATAACCTCTTTAGGGTCATCCGTATTATGAGTAATGTACGTGCAACATTTGACACCGAACTGGGTGGCCAGTGTCACACAGTACCCACCAGTAATAGAGGTGATATAATTTAGTACCAGTCAATGTTGCACCAACTCTTTCTTGTACGCTTGTAGCTCCCTTCCAGTATACCTGAAAGTGTCATCATACATCTCGGTGATATTATCTATTAATTTGGCTAGGTCTTGGATATATTTAAAGTTTAATGTTCCCCGAGCGGTCCTGGTGAGATCTAGAGCAACCATAACTTGGAAACCAGCAGTTTCTCTAATCAATTTTGTAGCTATGGGTTCCTCACCAGGAATCATATTTCTCTTGCCACGGTGTTCATACTCTGTGTGTATGTATGGTGGTGATGTAGTCTTGTGAATATCAACCATTTCTTCATGAGTAATAGTCATGATTTCAGGAACCAGTTTAGCTAGGAAACACAAGCCCTTGGAACTCGGAGTCACCCAGGAATAAGCTTTTCTCCCACAAACAAAATACACATCCTCAGGGAGAACATAAGGAACAGTATGCCCATGAATTATATCACACAGAGTTTTGATAAAACTACCCATGCCTAGTGTCTTCATCTGCTCTAGACACGTGTCGGCATTAATGACATTTTCACATTTATCTGTAGAGACTTTTCCAATGGATACCTTCTTATGTTCGGTTATACGCCCTAACTTGTGACTTCCATCAACATTCCTGCCTAGTAGTGACCTTGTGAGTCTTCCTCTAAAATGAGTGTGGAGAGCCATTGTCTGATCTGATAGGTCAGCCTCCCAATTCTCCAGGCGCTTTGCATGAGATATGTTTAGGCACAGCAAAGATCTGCCTATGGAGTATTGTCGAAGCGTCAGACTAGGGGACCTAGTGTTATTGAACCTCCCTTCTATGGGCCTCCCACCCCTCAATTTGAGTACTTCAGATATGTTTAGAGGGAATGGCACTAGTCCTATGTTATGCTGCCCTTGAGGCACGTGAGAACACACCCAACACTCGGTTTGGTTTAGCACCTTACCCACCAGGGAGTGATAATCCTCCAAAGGATGCCCGCCTATATTCAGAGTACTGGGGGACTGGCATCGTTGGATGCATCTCTCTTCAACTAGGGAGTCGCAGAACTTGCAGATACAATACTCATCAGACAATAGCCCCTCACACTGCCTCCGAGTTCCTGAGCTAGCAGACCTTTTCATAACCCCTGGACCAAGTTTGATAATGGGCTGCTCAGAGTATCCTATTAACTTTTCTTCGGCCTCCATTTCATCCGTATCACTCCCAGAACTCTCCTCCGTCCTCCATTCTCCTTCACAAAAATAGAATGTCCTAGAAAAAGTAAAAACAAGGAAAATCCTGGAACAAAAGAAAAACAAAAACCGCCACTCCATCGCTGGAAAGATAGTTCTGAGGCAACGTCTCTGGTTCAGGTGTCTCAACTGCAGGCTTTAGGTCTCCCGGAACAGGCTCACAAGTGACAGTTCTATGTCGTCGGTCTGAGTTTTGTCTTGCACTTTCTCCGGATTATGGACTCTCCTGCAGTGGGTGGAATGGACCCAAGTGTCTCTCTCTGCAACCTTCAGTGATGTAGTACTGGTCAGCAGCACTTGGTACGGGCCTTCCCAAGGGTCTGTTAAACAACCTGAACGTAAGAAATTGCGGATCATAACATAGTGTCCAGGTTCAACATCATGACAGTTCGTCTCTGGCATACCAGGTGACAGCATTTTTAGTTTTTGTTGTTGTTGTTTCAGCTGTGTACTCATTCTTATAAGATATTGTACAGTCACTTCATTATTACACTTTAAGTCGTCTTGTGGACTCACGATCAAATGAGGTTGTCGTCCGAACAGTATCTCAAAGGGGGACAGATTAAGAGGAGGTCTAGGAGTGGTTCGAATGCTATGGAGGACCAACGGCAAAGCCTCAGGCCATGCCAACCCAGTTTCAGCCATTATCTTACCCAGTTGGTTCTTGATAGTACCGTTTACTCTCTCCACCTTACCACTGGCTTGTGGTCGGTAAGGGGTGTGAAGTCTGCTACTGATTCCCATGAGTTTACACATATTTTGGAAGATATCACCAGTAAAATGGGTACCCTTATCACTTTCAATGATTCTAGGGATACCGAACCTACACACAAAGTCTTGTACAATTTTCTTTGCAGTGAACACAGCAGTATTAGTGGCTGCCGGATATGCTTCTACCCAACCGGAAAACACATCAATACACACTAACACATACTTTAGATTCCTGCACGGTGGTAATTGGATATAGTCAATTTGTATTACCTGAAAAGGTCCGTCTGTAGGAGGGATGTGGGATGGCTCAGTTGGAATAGTTTTCCCAACATTTTTCCTCAAACAAGTAAGACATGACATTGCTTTCTTACCAGCTTGAGAGGAAAATCAGGGAGCACACCAGTATGCTCTCACCAGTTTGCGCATACCTTCTTTACCCAGGTGAGTCAGGCCGTGTGCTGCTTCAGCCAGGCTTGGATAGTATGTTTGGGGAGCTACAGGCTTACCTTGTCCATCCCTCCAGAGTCCTGAGGACTCTTGACCACATCCCTTCGCCTTCCAGACCGCCTTTTCTGCAGGGAACACAAATCTTGCATTTCAATTAATTTCTGCATGTCTAATGTCTGAAAAACCATCATAGTCTCGGTCGATACAGTCATAGGTTGGCCTGCTGCCCATTTAGCAGCTTCGTCTGCCCTGTTGTTGCCCAGTGACACTGGGGGCTAGATTTACTATCAGGCGTGTTTGTAAACCCGCCGACTTTCGGCGGATTTGGCGGCGGTTTAGCCATCGCCGGATTTACTAAGGCTAAACCCGCCGTCCAAACGGCCAAAAATGATGTTTCCAAACCCGCCTCTGTATACATCGCCATGACGGTTTCAACAATGTTCAACATACAAACAGCCGGATTTACTATTAGGGGGTTTATAAAGCCGCCGGAAAACCGCCATTCAAAAGACCAAAATGAAAGCGCTGCTTGTGAGCGGCGAGATTGTTCAAACAGTGTGCTGTTTCAGATATTTGGGCAATCAGAACAGAAGGAAAAGGGCCATTTCATGTTCAAAGTTTTTTCCTTTGGGATTGTATATGTTAAAAGGCCAGTGTCTTGTAATTGCAGTGTTGTTTTGGTTTCTTTTTCTCTTGTGTCTTCCCACCATGCAATTTATTTACTGATTTAGTAGAGGGGTGTTATAGCGTACCTTTGTACTTTGGTAAACTAGGTTCAGGTTACTAGAATAATCTGGTTGGGTGGCTATGTATGCACCTGAAAAGGGGTTTGATATTATCCTGGCTGGCTGTTTGATACATAATCTAGCAATACATCAATTTACCCCACCGATTATTGCAGTAGACAGTGAAGAAGAAGGGGTCCGTGTCACATCTGGTGATGTGCAGAGCACAGAGGGCGGAAGGGAGATTAGAGACCGTCTAATTGCAAACTACTTTACGTGTAAGTACATAGTATTAAAAACATTTTTTGCTCAAAAATGTGTTTTATGTGAGTGCAATTTTTATATTTTATTTTAAATGTTTTGTAAATTGGAACCTTTAAAAACAGGATAGTGTGTACTCCTCATGTGGTAAATATGAACATCCCTGGATTGTGACAGTCAGAGGTCAATGTTTAAGTGAAATTAGTGCATAGTTTTTAAAACATCAGTATACTCTTGTTTAATTAGCAGAAAAGAAACACTGACACCATAGAAATTTAACTGCATTTATTGCCGAACACAATAAATAATAACGTATAATGCTTACGCAAACTTGTGAAAACATGAAGCAATAATAATTATTGCACTACCGACGTCTTTTTGCAGGCATATCACAATGCTTGGTGCCACTCTCTCCCCTCCCTCGCCCACCCCTGGTGCGAGCACCTCTCCTTGGAGGAGTACTCTGTACAGATGTGCTAGGCGTACTAGCGGTACTGGTGGTGGCTGAAGACATAGGTGCCGGTAAACGGGCTACAATTTCTGAATGTAGTTGCCCTGCCAGCCGGGTCACATTGGCATTCCCCTCACGTACTGTGGAATGTAAGGCCTCCACAGCCCCAGTCATTTGGGCCAGCTGCACATTGGTCTGTTCTAAAGCTGTTGCCAGACGGTTGATTCCAGCAGGGAGTTGACTATTGGAGCGGTGTATCCGCCTCAACTGGGCCGCAATTTGGGACATGTGGCGAGTTTGCCTGTCCATGAATAATGTCTGTTGCTGCTGGAATGCGCCAATAGACAGCGCCATTTCTCTGGCTGGGTCCATAGGTGCAGGTGCAGGTTGGTGGTGTGATGGTTCAGCAGGGCCAGGTGAAACTTCCTGGAGGCCAGACACAGGGGCATCCACTGTTACCAGGGTGATGGTTGTTAGATCCTCTGGCTCAGGGGACATTTCCAGGGACTCCGCCTGAGGTGGCTGGTATGAAGAGGGCCCTGTGTATGAAAAATGACGGTAAGTATATAGTATATAATATGTTTGTATATTGCATTCTGAACACTGGATAGGAAAGAATAATCTTTAGCAACTACAGATTCTTTCACAATGTTTGCATTCCTGATTTCTAGTCCTATGCTACCTGCTTACGGATGCACTTATTATCCTTTTAATACCCATTATCATTTGGACTGTGTAGCTGGGTTATTTTGACTAAACTGCATGCTATCAAAAGTGGAGATGTTGCCTATAGCAACCAATCAGATTTTAGCTGTCATTTTGTTGAATGCAATAAATAAAGTAAAGGTATATTCTGATGGGTTTCTATAGGCAACATATCAGTTGAGTAAAATGTAGCCCTAACTTCTCATTGCAAACAATAAAAAGAAAAAAAAAAACAACATTGACAGCAACATTTGCACAGAAAATCAAGTAACTCCATTATCTCTCTCCTAAACAGAAATCACGCACCTGCTTGCTCGTCTGTGCCCGAATCTCTCGCTGAAGGTGGAGGTGTAGGTCTGGCACTGGGACTGAACTGCGGTCCTGGCGAATCTGGATGTATTAGAAAAAGCATACAATGTATTTCCAGAAAAAAACAATTTCCAAATATACTGTTTATTGCACAAATGTGTTTGCAATTTTTTTTTTTTTCTATGAGAAAAAAAAACCTTTACAAACTATTAGAGGAAAAAATACACTTTGAAAAACAAAAAAAAAAAAATTTTAAGAAAAAACTTTTGCAAAGAGAAAAGCAGTTTTGCAAAGAGAAAAGCAGTTTTAAAAAGAGAAAAGCAGTTTTAAAAAGAGAAAAGCAGTTTTGCAAAGAGAAAAGCAGTTTTAAAAAGAGAAAAGCAGTTTTAAAAAGAGAAAAGCAGTTTTAAAAAGAGAAAAGCAGTTAAAATACTGTTAGGGTAAAAAAAACAAATAACTCACCAACTACTTGGCCAAAAGAGGGCGAGTCGGTGTCCTGGACATTTATGCCCTCTACAATTTCAGCCGGCATTATCTGGCGCAGCTCCTCCTCGTACGTGGTGTACTCCATACGAAGTGGGGGGCCACCACCCGTGCGCCTTGTTGACCTCCTTTCCTGGGCCATCTTCTCTTTAAGCCTCCTCTTAATATCAGAGAAGCGCTTGCGGCAGTGTGCCACTGTCCGCTTCAGTGGGCCCACCGCGTTCACGGCATCACAGACTCTCCCCCACAGTTGGTGACGCCGCCTTAGAGGAGTCCGGGCTGCCAGGTTCCCTAGGATGACCTCGTAGCAGGGAATGATGTTGTGCACCAACACACAATTCTCATCATGTGAGAAGCGCACATTCCTCCCTGTCTTGGTCTTCCTGCCCTGTCCTGTCTCCTCAACCTCTCCCTCTCCCTCCTCTGACCCCTCAACCTCCATCTCCCTCTCCTCAGCCTGTTCTCCCCTCCTATCTCTGGACATTTTTACCCAGAAGACAGAAAAACACAAAACACTGAAGGACTTACAAACACAAATAACAAACTACACTACCTACAGACACACTCTCCACACAGTCACACACAAGTAACACAGACAAAGGACAAGTCAAATACAAAAAATACAAGACAGAAAATAAATGAGAAAATAAATGTACAAAACAGGAAAAAAACACAGGACTACTCACACTTCAAACAGATATCGCTCCACCAATCCACCAAACTCCAACTCTCACCAACTCTCAGCAAACCACTATCCTCCAAACTCCTCTCACAAAACTGCTCTAAACCCTATCAGAGAAAAAAGTGTCAGGCCAGTGGTTTATATAGGGCTTGTGATGTCAAATCTCCTGAGTTTGAAAATAGCCAATAGTAACAGGCCAAGAGACAGGTGTAATTTTCAAAAAAACCGCCTTTACACAAAAGCGCCGTCATTTAAAGCAAAAGCGCCATGTTCTATTCAAAGCCGCCGGCGGCGTTGAGCATTACATCCCGCCGTTACGTCGCCGACGGCTTCAAATTGAAGCTGAAATGCGCCCATTAGTAAATCCGGCTGTTTGCAATGCAAACACGCCGGAAAACCGCCGCGATGCATGGCGGTTTGAAGCCGCCATGCATCACGCCTGATAGTAAATCTAGCCCTGGGTCTTCTTCAAAGGTATGGGCTTTGCACTTTATGACGGCTACTGTTCTGGGTAACTGTATCGCTGTCAGAAGTCCTTTTATGTGTTGTGAGTGTGCCACTTGTGTACCTGCTGCTGTCGTAAAGTTTCTAAGACGCCAAAGGGCCCCAAAATCGTGCACTACCCCGAAGGCGTACCTAGAGTCAGTATATATGTTGGCTGATTTACCCTCTGCCAATTCACACGCTCTCCTTAGGGCTACTAGTTCCGCCACCTGGGCTGAGTGAGGTGGGCCAAGGGGTTCAGCTTCTACCACATCCTGATCGTCTACAACAGCGTAACCAGTACATAGCTCTCCTGTCTCTGTCTGTCTATGGCAACTTCCGTCTGTATAAAACGTAAAATCTACATTTTCTAAGGGGGTGTCACGTATGTCGGGCCTTGCAGTAAAGGTCTGATTCAGGTGTTCCATACAGTCATGCGTGTCAGTATTCTTGCCTAACTCATCATCAACCAGGGTCTCCTCACCTCCCACCCTTTGTGTCTCTAGAGACACATACGGAAGGTATGTAGCTGGATTTAAGGTGCTACATCGTTTGATGGTGATGTTTGAGGGTGCCATCAGGGCTAGTTCCCATTTTGTGAATCTAGCTGAAGAAACATGTCTGGTTTGGGCTGAATTTAACAGAGCTGATACAGCATGGGGTGTATAGATGGTTGAATTATGTCCTAATACTACATCCTCGCTCTTACTTACTAGAAGGGCCGTTGCTGCTACACTTCTGAGACATGTTGGGAGTGATCTTGCCACATTGTCTAATTGTGCACTGTAGTATGCTACCGGTCTGCTAGCGTCACCATGTTTCTGTGCGAGGACACCTGCTGCACAACCATCAGCTTCTGTACAAAATAGCTCAAAAGGCTTTTCATAATCAGGTATTCCCAATGCAGGTGCTCTTGTCAGACTATCTTTAAGATTAAAGAACGCTTGCTCTGACTCTTCTGTGTGTACAACACGTTCTGGTTTTGAGGAAGAGACTAGCTCCTGCAATGGTAATGCCAGAATAGAAAAACCTGGGATCCAGGACCTACAGTATCCACACATCCCCAAGAAAGTACGAATCTGCTTCTGGCTCTGTGGCAGGGTCATGTGTTGTATGGCCTCAATTCTGTCGGTTGTCAGGTGTCTTAGCCCCTTAGTGAGGCAGTGTCCTAAGTATTTGACCTTAGTCTGACATGGCTGTAATTTATCCTTTGCCACCTTGTGCCCTGTTTGTGAAAGATGAAGCAACAACAATTTAGTATCATGTAAACATGACATAAAAGAATCAGAGCACAACAACAAATCGTCCACATATTGAATTAGAACAGACCCATTGTGGGGTTGAAAGGATTGCAAACAGTCATGTAAGGCTTGGGAGAAAATACTGGGGCTGTCAATGAACCCCTGGGGTAGTCTGGTCCATGTGTATTGCACTCCCCTGTAGGAGAATGCAGAAAGGTATTGGCAGTCAGGGTGAAGTGGGACTGAAAAGAAGGCAGAACATAGATCAATGACAGTAAAATGACTGGCAGACGGTGGAATCTGCATGAGGATGACAGCTGGATTCGGCACTACAGGGAATTGGCTCTCAACAACTTTGTTAATTCCCCTTAAGTCCTGGACTAATCTATAGCCCCTCCCCCACTCTTCTTCACAGGGAAAATGGGACTATTTGCTGTACTGGCCGTACGGATTAAAATCCCTTGTTGTATCAGCCTCTCAATAACAGGATATACCCCTAGTTCCACCACCGGTTTTAATGGATACTGTGGGATTTTTGGAGCTGTCCTACCACTTTTTAGATTGACCATGATAGGGGCTACGTTTGCCATCAGTCCAGTGTCCTGTCCATCTCTGGTCCATAGGAAACCTGGTATTTCCAGCAACATCCCCTTTACTTGAGATGGACTTTGTTCTATAACAGGAGAGTGTAACATTAACCTTTGAGGGGTGTCCAATATGTCCTGTACCTCATGTGCAACCTTCTCGGGTATATCTAGGAACACACCATCTGAAGTACAGTATATGACACATCCCATTTTACATAACAAGTCTCTCCCTAGCAAGTTAGTAGGAGCCGCTGCAGCTTAGAGAAACTAATGCTTAGTATGCAGAGGGCCGATAGTAACTTCAGCGGGTTTAGTTAGAGGATAATGTAGCACTTTTATCGTCACCCCCATAGCTGGAATAGTTTTACTGGTCACCTGTAGATTGAAAGGAGAGGTTATCACAGATCGGGCCGCCCCTGTATCTACAAGAAAAGTTTGTTTCCTACCAGCTATGTCAACTATCATTGTTGGTTCTTCACTCTGACTCTCAGGTAACCTCACTGGCTGTAGACTACAGGTATGACCTGACCCCTAGCGCTGACTATTGATTTCCCGCGCAGCATTTGCTGCCGTAATATGCGCGGGTAGATGTGAGTCTTCTAGTCTATGTGAATCCTTCCTTGGAGGATATCTATGTGACCCGCCCCTATGTGTATTGAGTCTTTCTTTATTACAATCTGTCCTGTAATGTCCTTCCTCGTTACAGTTGAAACACCTGATCACTTTAGGTTTCTTGTTATATGGGTTGTATGCTGGTGGTCGTGTGTGCACCCCTTCTAGAGCCTGTATACTTACCGTCATTAACTTATCACTTTTCTCTTCCCTTTTTCTAAAAAGGTTCTTGTCATGCTCCACAGCAGACTCCCTAAGAGAGTCTACCGTGACGCCTCTCCAATTAGGTAATGTGGTTTGTACTCTCGTCTTTAAATTTTCTCTAAGGCCGTCCATCAGTACTCCTACAGCTACCTCTCTGTGATGTGGATCCTCACTTATGTTGGATATCCCAGTAAATCGTGCGATCGCTGTTATAGCTCTAGAAAAGTAATCTGAGGGAGTTTCACTATCCTTTTGTTTAATGGTGAAAATCTTACTCCAATTTACTACTACTGGAAAACAGATGGCTAAATGTTTGACAATTTGTTCTATATTCCGTTGGTTAATCTCATCAGTCAAGGTGTCATCTTCCTCCAACAAACAATCTTCAATAAATTTTTGTATGTTAGTATTGGGAGGAAGACACGCCCTCAACACTACCCGCCAATCCTTACTGGTTGGTTCGTGAGCATTCACTAAGTCTTTAACAAATTTCTGACATTTAGCTAACTCCTTTCTAGGGTCTGGGAATTCAGTCATAATGGAACGTAATTCTGATCTAGTCCAGGGACAATGCATTGTAACATTTCTTAAAGGAACTACACCATCCTTATCCGGTTTCCCATTGGGAACCGATATTGTGCGGACCGGGAACACACCCTCTGGTACACTAACTTCAGGGGACACTACAGGATTTACAGGCCCTAGATTTAGAACACTTTCACTCCTAGTGATCACGCTACTCTCACCTATCTCAGCCATTTTCTCATACTTGCGCTGAGCCTCTAGTACACTAACAGCATGGGCAATGGCCGAAATCACAGTGGGTTCATCTTCATTTTCAGATACACTTGATTGAAACTGGCTTAAAACAAGGTACAACTTAGTAATTTTTCTATTTTCAGTTTTAACAACGGCTGTACTTACCCCTCCCGCCACATAAGGTGGCGGGGGCGCGCTTGCGCTGAGTTTGCCACGCTTCTCAATGGTTACATCCGCCACGCCTACTTCCGGTTTGCATTCGCTGCTCTGCCACGTGTTACCTTCCATTTGCCACAATTTTAAACAATCATTATGTCTATTTCTCTTTTTCATTGACTTGATCAACCATACTTTATCTTTTACAGTATTTAGTACCTCTGCATTAAAACTCCCTATTGTTGGGAAAGGCCTATCACAAGCTTTGGTCATCCCGACCCACGTGTCACAATACACAGTTGCATATGCACCATATTTCTTACACATGAGAAACCTAGCTGAACCAATAGGGCCTTCCTTAGGCAGTACACTGACCATCTCTAGCGTATGCTTAGCACCCATGTTGAACAATATACCTTCTACCCGGAACACAGACACACCGCAATGCTCTGTTCCTTCCGTCCAAATGTGGAATACAGACACACCGCAATGCTCTGTTCTTTCCACCTAATGATTTCAACTCTGTTGCTTTACTCACCGCTAGAGATCTATAATGCTCGGTGAACGTATTTCCTTTAGCCGCGTTCACTCGCTTTTCTCGCACCAGGCGAGGATCCCTAATACAGAAATATCACTGTGGGCCCCAAGGGCTATCAGCTCCTCGATACCCTGGCCTAACCACAAAAATCTGCTGAGTTTATTATCGCTGGGGGCGCAAAGTCGATACAATCAACCTGCCTTTCCAGTATAATTTCTCCTAGCTGCTTCACCAATTCGCACTAACGGTGCGATCGGATCGCACTGCCTACCAATACTAATTATTAGCAAACCTTGCGATCTATTGGTAGCGCTTTGCGAAAAAACACGTTTTCGCATTCGGTATACCTGCCCTGTATACCGTCCTTCAGTTGGGCAATCCGCCTCGTCAGACAGCAACTGAGCACAATCCACAATAAAACAGTGTATCTACGTTACAACATCACACACTATACACCTTTTCTGCGCAGAAAATCAAAAGTTCCCAACAATAGTAATAATGTCTCAGAGGCTTTCACAAGTAATTATACTATGCATGTACAATAACTATCAAAACGATTGTTTAACCACGTGGCAAGTTTACCAGAAGTTCGCGTACGCACAGCAGGAAGTACACATACGCTATGCAATGCAAAACAGTTAAAACGCACAATGACAGTAAAAAGAAACAGTTTTCTCTTTTGTCCCTAGGTTCTAGTTAGCGTGCCCTAGATAATGCAAAACGGACATTCGGTTTCGCAACACAGAGTAAAATTCAGGTTTTGAACACCATGCGTTCTTACCCGTTTATGACGCGTCTCCACCCTTTGTTGAGGAACCGAAATCCGTTGGTCTTGCGTATCACTGGCAACGAAACCTCCAAAGCTCACGAGCCCCCAAATTGTTATGTGCGTATTGTCGCTAACCAATAACGATTGTCGAACCTCGATTTGTGTTTCCAAAGCACAATGATTTATTCGCAAATAAGTAGAATAATATGCTCAAGCGAAGTAATAGTAAATACAGCCGTTACTTATCGCAGGCGCTCTGGATCCAGTGCAGTCATTCAATCCTGAAGTCTGGGGACAAGAAGTCTGCACTCTGGATCACAAGCTGCTGCTTATGTACACAATCACATACAGTAATACAATGAAGATGGAATAGCTTGCATCTATTGGTCCAGGTCTCAGGAAGGTCCAAGGGATCGTCATCATTGGCCAGTTCATACAAAGGAATCCAAAGGAGAGGGTCATCTCAGCAGGGGGTATGCTCTGCTCTTCCCGCCAAGATTCCTTAGTCTTAAGTAGTTCATAATTCCCTATCATTCATAACTTGCGTATGCACTCTGTGATTCCCTCGCAGAGTGAACCAAACAGTAGGATATGTGACAAGGTTCATTATAATACCACTCATGATGGGTTTCCTTCAACCCATTCCGTGTATTTCACTAATATGCATGTAACTCTGATATAACATATAAATACAACTATATTTCGACATAACTGACTATGTGTTGCAACTACCATTAATGTGTACTATTTTATAAGTATGCGTGTTTGTGCGAATGTGTGGTGAAAGACCGATTACTGTTGCTGCCACGTGTAGTGGATGCGCTTGCCCTTTCACGCCGTAGCGTGCCCTTGTACGCCGTAGCGTACCGTACGCATCTTTTCAGACAAAGACAACCAAGTTTGCTAGACTTTAATTGAAATGACTTTATCCAATCTACTGACTTCGACATGATGTTATCATATTTTAGGGGTTTACATCTTTAAAGTATAAATCGGATATTTCATAGTTCATTTAATTGCATCATTGAAGCGATTGATCCAGGGAATTAATCTGATTGCCATTCATGGGGTGAGGGAGAAAATTATATTTTTGTTTTTGCGAGGAGAAATTGTGCCTGTTACTACTAAAAGTTTCCTGTTGTCTTACTCTAGATTAATACAACTAGGATTTATAAATGGATGAACTTACTGGAATTTTTTCATTCTTACTAACATCGGAACTATGAAATATATGCTTGTTGTTCTTGAAACTTGAACAATGGAAAACCCCCAATTTTTTAAAAAAATCTGACATCATTAGCAAAATAAATCTCAATAATTTTTCAAGCTTTAACTTGTATTAAAATATTATGTATAGACGATAATCATTGTTTTAAATATGGTATCCTACCCCACTCCACACTCCAAAAAAAACATACTAGTAGGTTAATTGGCTGCTATCAAAAATGTACCCTAGTCTCTCTCTCTCTCTCTCTCTCTCTCTCTCTCTCTCTCTGTCTCTCTCTGTCTGTCTGTGTGTGTGTATGTTAGGGAATTTAGACTGTAAGCTCCAATGGGGCAGGGACTGATGTGAGTGAGTTCTCTGTACAGTGCTGCAGAATTAGTGGCGCTATATAAATAAATGGTGATGATGATGATGATGATAGTATCAATGGAATAGGCATCATAATTTTACAGCTTATTGTCCCCCAAAGCTTACTCATCTCTGGGTTTGATAAATCAACCTTTCGTGTCCTTCTGTCTTAAACAGTCTCTCACATTGTTTTAAGTGACTAAGCCGGTTTAGTCTTGTTGAGTCAATAAGCACCAGCTAACCCCACCCAATAATACAGGAGGATGTATACTCAGAATAACAACTCAAACAGGTTCCAGATTGCTTTCTATTTTTACTTCCAGCTATGATAAAGTTCAGATTTAACATTAAGCCTCGTCTCTTTTAAGGGTGATATTATTAAAATATGAAATAGGGGAAAAAAGTGGATTCTTGCACTAAGGAGGTATTTGTTGCAGACTGATGAAAACTGACCAAAAGGGTTAGTAACGCTTACAGATGGCAAACATTCAACTGCTCTTTGGGGACATCAGAGTTAATGGTTCAACTTACCAGTAAGTAGCGAAAAGTAACTAAACAGGCAAATATATATATATATATATATATATATATATATATATGTGTGTGTTTAGTAGGGACATTGGTCAAAAGAAACACATGTTCTACCATGCACATGTTTAGTCATCCCTATCAGTCACCACTTACACCTGCCTCGGCACACCCTTAATGTACATTAATTACTCCGTCCACCCCTTCCAACCCCAATCCGCTCTTCAGGTTATGGATATGAATTGCCTGCAGTTGCGTTCACTGGCGGAAGTCCCAAACTGGCGCATGCATAGAGATTTTTCAAGCAAGATACAACATGCAAATGGATGAATCAAGCCCTGAATGCAATCATGCATATTGAGCATATGCATTGAACATGTTACACTACATCGAATGCGCTTGATAGATGTTGACTGCAAACGACATTATTTATAAATATACATTAACACATCTAAATACATTAATATGTAATATGTGGAATATTTACACAGCAACAAACAGACATACAGGGCCTGATTCATTAAGAAGCGTAAATGGCGATATGTTACATATAATGCGCACAATTACTCCTGCCCAGTACAGGACCGTATGATACGGAATGCTGCAATTTCCAATTCATCTTCAAGTGCAAAGGACGCTTATGACAGCTTACAATCTTAGGGATGAAATGGGGAGGGAACTGACGTATGCACAATGTACAGTAAGGGCGCCAAGCTCAAGTGCACGCAGCAATGTCAGACTCATTACGTTTGTTTTTCATTTGTTAATGAATCAGGCCCAGTATACCAGTAATATATATATATATATATATATATATATACCGTATTTCCCCATGTATAAGACGCACCCATGTATAAGACGCACCTTAATTTTGGGGCCGAAAATGTCATCAACGTTGTGCAGCTTACTGTCAAACACGCTGGAATCGGCAGTCATCGGAACTGTGAAGGGTGAAATGACTGACAGCTCAGAGACTGTGGGAGGCGCCTGAAGGACCTGAAGGTCCTTCTGCCAAGTAGCGGGGACACGCTGTAGCCGATTAGCGGGGACACGCTGTAGCCGATTAGCGGGGACACGCTGGAGCTGGCTGGAGCTGAATAACGGGGACACGCTGGAGCTGGCTGGAGCTGAATAACGGGGACACGCTGGAGCTGGCTGGAGTTGAATAACGGGGACACGCTGGAGCTGGCTGGAGCTGAAAAACGGGGACACGCTGGAGCTGGCTGGAGCTGAAAAACGGGGACACGCTGGAGCTGGCTGGAGCTGATTAGCGGGGACTCATCTCTCTCATCCTCACACCAGGTGCCGACTTCTTCATTGAGGTAAGTAGCGCTTGCAGTGTATAAGACGCACCATTTTTTTAGACCCAAAATTTGGTGGAAAAAGGTGCGTCTTATACATGGGGAAATACGGTATATATATATACATTTATCATCATGTACACAAACACACACAGGCACACATATTTCCCTGCATACAAAACATTAAAGACATTTGCACTCCTTGCTTTGCAACACGATTTGTCCAGTGGCCCATAGTGCTCAGTCTAGATATAAGTCAGCTCATTACGGAGAATGTGGATGGGCCACTTACCTACTTAACTAGGTGTAAGGTCAATAAAATGTAATTGTAGTTGTGATCTTCACATATATTTTGGTGTGATAAAAGACGTCCTTATTTGAATCAATCATCATCATTATCTATTTATATAATCAATAAAGACTTAGGGGTATATTTACTAAACGGCGGGTTTGAAAAAGTGGAGATGTTGCCTATAGCAACCAATCATATTCTAGCTATCATTTATTTAGTGCATTCTACAAAATGAAAGCTAGAATCTGATTGGTTGCTATAGGCAACATCTCCATTTCTTCAAACCCGCAGTTTAGTAAATCTAGCCCTTAAAGTGTTTGATCTTATCAGATTTATTTTTACTTACAAATATTTTAAACTACACATGCTTGTTAGTAAATGAATTTATGTATTTGTGACTGTCGCACATATTTTCTTATATTTATTAAAAAATATTAGAATTTTGAGAATATACAATTTTATCATTATTTTTCATTGATTGGATAAATATTGAAACTTATATATACTTATTGTGGTCTTTGATTTTGTTAGATATAGTATAAAATGTTTTTGCCACTTGTTTATTATTTATTACATATTTGCATGCGTATTGATATTTTCCTGATCAGGGGATAGCTAGGCTGGGAGACGGGGGGAAGCATCTGCCCCCCAGGTCACTCCTTCAGTGGGCTACCTTGGGCTAGGTCACTGTGCTACCTGCATATTTTTTCCTTTAAAATGTTCCTGATATATCTTTTGATACAGTCTTCTCACTCACTTGGTAACATCTTTCTATGCCCAATTTTAAGACTATTAATGAGGTTTGAATAGTATTAAAAATGGGGAAATTCTGAAATAAAGTGAAATAAAATGCACAAATAAGAACAAATCGTGGAAGAAGAAAGGGGTTATCAAAATGGATGGGGGGTGGATAAGTTTTAAAATAGAAGTAACAGTGATCCAATAGTACTAATATGTTGTATCATTGGTGCGGTAGTTTTTCTGATCCTTTTTTGCCTGTTAAAAGGTGGCAAACTTAAGTATTCAAGAAACGTGAGCTGCAATTGTCTGCAGTGGAATCATAGCAGTTAGCACAGCCAATAAAAATCTGGCAAATCCCCT
Source organism: Mixophyes fleayi (assembly GCF_038048845.1). Lineage (NCBI taxonomy): Eukaryota > Metazoa > Chordata > Amphibia > Anura > Limnodynastidae > Mixophyes > Mixophyes fleayi. The sequence goes on along the minus strand of NC_134413.1, from coordinate 55,133,138 downwards.
CTTTTCATTCTCAGATTATATTTTCTTACAATTAGCTCAGACTGCGGGGTGAAGGATTGGAACTGAATCAGACCAAAGCTGCCTCTTTCTGATATGGAACTTATCAGAGTTTTAGTCGCTCATGTAAGCACTTCCTAGAACAGAATTTATGAATGAAATAGCTATTATTCAGTTAACTGTTTTTTTCATCCAAAGAGGAAGTTTTTCTTTCTTGTCTAAAATGGGCCGTACCGCTGATTTTAAAACTTGACATGTATTGTTATATAAATATATCTTTACTAGATCCTTGGGTGGAAAAAAACTGCACATGGAGTTTTGCTAGTATAATAAATCTGTTTCAATGTGTTATAGTAATAACAAAGGGATGTATATAGCCTGTCAGTCAGTTCAGCTTTTTCATACGAGCATTATTGCAGCAATTTCAAACATGAGGAGACTTCCAGCATGCTAGAAACTCGCTCTGCATATAGTGGTTGTAAAGAATTGAATCTTTCATGTGTATCTGGTATTAATGGGCAGGTCAAGTGACCTTCTTCATATGCAGTTAAATTACTAGTCCAGCTGGTGTTGAAAGGAGATATATCATCTGTTATGTGTGTACGTTTTTTTCTGTTCGTTTTTATATTTTATTTCTTAAATAAACCTTAAGTGCAGGTGTTGTGTATTAAGTGCGACTATTACATTGTTACTTAACAAAATATCATAATTGCTAAAATAAAAGTTATATTAAAACATAAATGGAAAATAAAATAGAAAAAGTTGTGATATTACAGCTGTGTAGATTACACCTTTGTACGTTTGTCTATATTACATCCCCACTCATATATCAGAACTCAGTAGTTATGAAAATAAGAGATCTATGACAGACCTGAAGCATATTTTCTACAAACGGTTACAATGTCCGAGTTACAGATACATATATAAAAGTTTCAGCGATAAAGATATTGCATGTGCTCTACAGGGAAAGTATTTTACAAGTATATTCAATTTCCTTCACTGCAAAACAGGAAAAGACTTTAAAATTACACTTTAGGGAACCACTTCAATCCTAATATAAACGATTGCAAACCATCACTACACTTCTCTAAACAAGACATTACATGATTTGAAGTATTTTAAATTCTCTCTTGGTATAGAACCTTTTCTCCATATATTTTTTAAAAATGTTTGAAAGATGTATGTTCTTTTTGGTTTAACTTAAATTTTAGCAGCATGTAAACTTAATTATATGGGTATTTATTTTCTTAGTACTTCACTAATATTTTATCTGTATTCTTATTTTTCTTTATTTACACAAACTAATATGTAGCTAGGAAGGATATATTAAATATTTCTCTTAAGTTGTCTATTCACATCCTGACCTGAAATGTTTAATCAATAATTAGAAACAAGGATTACTTATAAAGGTTTAGAAGTTTACAACAAAAAGGTTTAGACATTTAAAACATTCTTCTTACATCCTAACATAGGGGTTATGATAAGGGTAAAGGTCATTCCTCAATGGAAAAATTACAGTAACCTTCCCATATGGCCTTAGATTCTACCATCCACTCATCACCCAAATGAAATTTACTTATTGAATTAGTGGTCTTAATGCTTTGATGGCGCTGCACAGTATTTTACCCTAGGCATGAGAATACATCGTAGTATGTTTATTAGTCATTGTGACAATCGACTGCACAATTGACTAATATCTCAGCTCTTTATGTTTGCATTATCTATAAATACATATATTTACATGTATTCTGCAAACAAAAGGAATGACATCTAAAGCTGGACAGAGGAATACTAAAAGCATAAGGGAGACCCTTTTACAGATGGGTGATAGGTCAATAGACTAGACTTCCAGCAAATGTGGCAGGGAAACAATAAAAAGCATTAAAAATGAATAGATCCAACCTATGGATACTGAAATAAATAATTAAAAGAAATGCAAACATAAATACAAAAGCAATAAACAAAAATAGTTAAACATAAATATGTCTCACAATGAGCAGACTAAATGGTTCTTTTGTGCTGTAAATTATTAGTTTCATTAACAGACTGAAAACCCCTATTCAATGAAAATATACTACTCTAATAGGACTATTAGACTCTCATATCCTCTCTCTCTCTAACCTTCAGGTCACAAGGGTCACTGGCTGGTTGTAAGCTTAGGGTAAGGAGTTCATTGTAAGACAGGAAAAACACTGTGTATAGACTCCAAAATATACCATTGTATGTGTGCAGGCTACAATACGAGATTGGGAATATATATGTTTTTAATATTATAATAATAATTATTATAAACTATAAAAAATAATAATTGAGCACCACATGAACTTAAGAATTATATTAAAACTATTTTAAGTATATGGGTTTATATGTCCATTAACTAAATATATCTGTAAAGTGCATTATATTTTATATTGAAAACACAAACCCTTTGCACCTTGCACCTTTGTAGAAATCACAGTTTTGCCTTGCCTATCCATAAACTTTCTCATTAAAATGTGTGCATTTATAATAAAAAATAGGTGCAAACAATATAATGACTGTGGGAAGCACACATTTTGGATTATAAATGATGTTTAGTGCATTTCAAAACAGTAGTTAATACTCTGCTGTTGACTGGTTACATAATAGACCAAAAGAAAGCACCCCACGAAACATCCCCATAAAAAATTATGCATCTAAACACTATAAAAAACTGCCGCAAATATAGAATAATTGAGATGAACTGTGACTGCCCCTCACTGACTGCCAATCACAAATAGCCAGCATGGGAAGATGCTCATGATTGGCTGGCGGATTTGCAAGTCCAAGGAAATCCTGAGTTTGATCATTTTGCTGTGATCTTTTTTTCTTTTTTTAATAAAGATTTTTCCAGATTTATTGTTATCACACAGTGTACTGTGAATGAAAACTGTTTTGTCTCTTTAAAGGTATAAAATAAGATGATTTCCACCAGCACAATCCACCAGGCTCATCCATACATTGGTGGGAATATCTTCACTGAATCCAGCACCTCCCCTTTGCCTGTGCAAACTTTTGCTCTTTCACAAATGTAGCCATTTTGCTCCTCAAATGTGTGTTGCCCCAGTGTAAAACAAGGCACGCAGTAGGTACTATGATGCATTTGGACTGCGGAACAGCTGTTTTGTCTTCATAAATGACATCCATGGGCCTGATTTATCAAGATACGTAGACTGGACCTCATTTAGAGTCGGACGCAATGTGCAGGAGTGGGAGGTGGGAGTGTGCCGCAGCTTGGTAGGGTATTACGAGTGGCATGCAACCCCAGTTGCGTCCCACTCGTAATACCCTACCGAGCTATGAACAGTTCCTGCAGCTAACTAACTACTTGCACATTTTTAGCCCTTTTTTGATGTGTGTTGCGTCTGCGCCTTTCTGCATCTAGGATTTACTTACAGGGTTACACCTTCACAATTCCATGTTCCACCCTTTCACTCTTAGTGATCCACAAGCTGTCGCAAGTGTAAATTGCGTCCAAGATGCAGGCGGATATGGGGCTTGCTGCACATGAGTGGTAGTGGTTTTTTGGTCAATGCGCTTAAAATGGACTTTGCGTCGGACTCTAAATGAAGCCCACTAAGCGCAACATGCATTTTTTTCAAAATGCATGTATATCAGCTCTGCGTATTCCGGAATTCAACAAGGAACTCAGGATACATGCAATGATAATTTCAGGTGCAGGTCAGGTGCTCTGCTCTACTACACGAGACACTGCAGGATGCGTCCAATACCTATGTGGAATATACATTCGCAAACCTATTTAATTAATGTCACCTGTTAATATTTAAGCATTGCTTATTATTTTTTCCCACCAAATACATTTTGTCACGGTTGGCTTATGGGAAATTGATCCCTATGCTCTGCTGTACATGGCTTAGCCCACCCACAGGCGCGGAGTCTAACCGGCAGGTGATTTTCACTAGGAACCCCCGCAAGGAGGTATGGATTTAGCGGCACCAAACCTGCAGGTCGCGTTCCTGTGAGTGGGTGAACAGCAGAACAGTGTGGAGGAGCCAGGTAACACGGGTAGAGACAAATGAGACACAAGGAGAATAGATGTCCTGTGGTACAACGAGGAAAAGCAGAGGCTGTCACAATGGTGTATCCAATGGTGATTGGTAGAGATACTGGAACAGTGGGAGTACAACACTGGAGTATGCTGAGCACACACGGGAAAGCAGAGGTAGCCGAGGGAGACCAGCCAATGAGTCACCAAGGCAGTTGCAGCTCACAGTGATAGCGGTTAGAGAACTGGAGCTGTCACGATGAAGTACATCAGAGATGGTATAGAAGTACTAGAGCAGCAATAGTTCAGTACAGCGGGAGACTGAGAGTAAACTGAGGTGGTGAAGGTAACTCATAGTAACAGCAGATGAGTCACAGTAGTAGTAGCGGCTCTGAGTGGTGGCGATGAGAGAACTGGAGCTGTCACGATGAAGTACAGTTGAGATGGTAATATCAGTACTGGAGCAGCAATAGTTCAACACAGCCGGAGACTGAGAGCAGACTGAAGTATTGGGGGTAACTCGTAGTAACAGCTGATGAGTCACAATAGTAGCAGCGGCTCTGAGTGGTAGCGATGAGAGAACTGAAGCTGTCGCAATTAAGTACACTGGAGATGATATTAGCAGTGCTGGAGCAGCAATAGTTCAACACAGCAGGAGACTGAGAGTAGACTAGAACACAGGCAAACCACGAGGAGAACAGGAACCAGATCCCCAGGCTACAGGAAGTGAGCTTGAAGAACAGGCATCAGACAGATGAATCCAGGAGGTTTAAATAGTGCTCCAGAAGTGGTTAACCAATGAAAAAGAGGGGGGAGGTCCTGAAGTGCAATAGGCTTGCACCTGCACAGATCTGAATATAGCTGAATGAATGAATGAAGTTAGTCTGATGCTGTAACATGGCAGTTTCCAGATAAATGAAATGTGGGTAACGGGACAGGTACTACTTGCGAGACCGAAGTGTTACACATTTATTAGGATGTTGTTAATGTCGACTGAACATAAATGATATTTTTACAGTTGCTCCTGATTGCAAACACATGTTATAGCATGCATACATGACTCATTACTAGTAATCGGGACTTAGACTAGCCCTGTAGCTGGAGCAAGAGATACGGCAGAAAACAAGTAGCTTTGAGATGTCTAAAACTTCATTCGAACAAGGCTGAGTACTCTTGAGTTTGACACACTCTTACTGTACATTACTGGCAAACGCCCCTTACCTGCCTCATTCCCTCCCAGAAATCTTAGACTGTAGTAATTGTGCTTTGCATGTGAAGATGCAGTGAACATTGCTGTGTTCTGTGCCGTAGGAGCCAGTTCTGTATATGTGCAGAGTAGTTTTGTGTACAATATGCACAAAATCGGCAGATACATCCCTTGATGACTCAGGCCTCATATTGTGATTTTGAGAAGTTAGCTGCAATTTACATATTAATGCCAATTGTTTAGTCAATATATGTTGTAATCCCCAACCTCCTCCCTTAGCTGAATCGTGGAGGTCCCTCCACTGAAACCTTTATGTTCTTGGAGTCTCTGATGAAAGTAAAATGAGGGAATGATTAGCAAGAAGGCCCCAGTAGAACACTGTCTCAGCTCTAAATCTCTTGCTGCATTATCAGGTTGCTTCAGGCCACCAACATTAAAAGTCCCAGCATCAATAGTATCACTATGTAAAGTAGCCTGGTGACAAGAGAGAGTGGAGGCTGACATAGAGTAGATTATTCGGCAGTAGATTATTCGGTAATTAAATAAGCAAGGGAGTGGAGATAACGTTTCAAATATTGATAGAGCAGTGGAGTTAGCCTTTAATACAGTTTATATTTCATAATTGTCATACTTCATATGAATTCACATCGTCAACAAGTTCAAGAATTCCTGGAATGTTCTATGCAAATTAACAGGAAGAGGTACTTAGAGTAAAATGACTTAACCTTTTATTACTGAATTCACTTGTAATTGACATTTTCCCATGTGTTTATAACAAAGGATGTGGAATATACATCAATACAGGAACAGGGTGCACTGATATATATTTATACCACACAAATTTCAGTATATGCAACTTTATGGTTAAGCTGGGTAATGTGCAACTGCAGAGTGGCAATGTTTGGCTATTTGTAGGATAATGCTGTGTGTGTCCTAATCTATAGAAATATCAGGATCAAGCATAATTTTAGGAATAAAAGTAAGAAAAGCATGCTACGCTGTTTGTTCATATTCCAGTTATGGGTAACCATATGTGCTATTATTATTATTATGGTAACTTTGCAAAGTGCCACAGTGCTCCACGGTGCCGTACAGTAGGGAAAGCAGTACATACATAAAACAGGGACATACAAGGCAGACAAAATAAATGCAGACATGAAAACATAGGGTATGGAGGATGCTGCTAATTAGAGAGCTTACATTCTAAGTGGAAGAGGACACAACTGAGACGAGGAGTAAATGTGACTTAGAGTGGAGATTGGGACAGTTGTGAGGGTGCATTAGTGTGAATAGTGTGAATAGTGTTATCGAGGATAAGGTCACCTCTAAAAAAGAGATGGGTTTTCAAAGAGCGCCTAAAGATTTGAAGGCTGTGGGAAAGTCTGATTGAGCGTGGTAGGGAATTCAATAAGTGGGGAGCAGCACGGGAGAAGTCTTGAAGGTGGGAGTGAGAGGTGATTACCAGACACGAGACAAGGCGCAGGTCAGAGGTAGATCTAAGAGGGCAGTAGGGAGAGTTTTCTTTATATGAGATTTGAGATGTATACAGGGATAGTGTTGTTGAGGGCTTTGTATGTAAGGATAAGTAATTTGAATTTGATTTTGGAGAAGCCAGTGTAGGGATTTGCAAATTGGAGCAGCAGATGTGGAGCGGTGAGAGAGGAAGATCAGTCTTGCAGTAGCATTTAAGATGGATTGAAGTGTGGATATATGGGTGTCAGGAAAACCAGATAGGAGGTTGCAATAGTCAAGACATGCTATTTTGATGTTGATAAATATGTAAGCACACATAAAGGAAACTGGTACTTGTTCACACAGACACAGAACAGAAAAATAATCAAGCAGAGGGCTAAGGCGATAGATGCACAATAGAGTGTGATACAGGAGCTGGTAGTGTAAATATGCAGATACCCACAACTGCAGTGATCTAGCCCATTGTTACATACCCAAATATAGTTCCTCAATAGAAAAAAAACTTTAGTTGTCAATTAAGTGCCTTATGTCAATGTTCCTAAAATCATAATGGACTATTCTTATCTTTGGACAAAACTCAGAATAGACCAGCACATCCATAATAGATTAATTTCAGCTAATGTGAAAGTATCGTGCTCCATTATAGCACACACACTTTCCTGAATAAGCTATATGTTTTAAGAACACAGAGAAGAAATTATTACTTTGATTAGAAATGGGAAGGCTAAACTACAAATACAAGTCCCTCTAAGCCTTTACCTGCATCCACCAACTATAGTCAGATTCATTTGTTACAGATTGTAACACTTTTTAAAATACCTGCTATACCTGTTAGACATGTTATTACAGATAGGTGACTCTTTGTTTGATTGAATGTGTTTGTCTTTTGAAGGTTAGAAGGCCACCCATCACAGCACTAGATAATACTCAGTACCAATATAATGTACTGCCTACCAGCAATTACTAATACAGTAAGTATCTGATTGAATGACAGTTATTACAGCTAATTATAATTTCTGCAGAGGGAACGAGAAATGCTGAACAAAATTGTTTGCACTTGGAATTCCTACAGTGAGTGAATGATACTGGACCAGGCTCGAATAATACATAATGGATTTCAGGTGACACAGGGCCACTTTAAGATACATAAAGGGCTCACCGTGTATGTTCCCACAAACTTCACATCAACCTTAAACTTTAAACATTTGCATGCAAATAAAGACGCGTAGACCTGGATAAGTTATTAAAAAATGGCAGGAATTTTATTGTAAGGATTTTATATTAACTAAACCTATGGTGGCGGAGAAAGGGCACTGCGGAACAGCTCACGAGCTGATAACACAAGATCACTTAGTGGACTGGCGCAAACCGCCGCAAGTCCGCAAACCACGGGGAACAAATCCCTACATATTTAGCGCTGAGTTGGCGTCAGAGTGACTGCCCCTTACAACTCACACTGCCCTCCCTCACCGAGCCGAACAGGGACCCTCCTCACCGAAGGACCAAAAGGAGTTACTGATGCTTTAAAGGGGGCAGTGACCTATGACCAACTACCTGTGCGCCCATTAATCAGCCGCTGAACGCAGTGCCTTCCTACCCCGCTGCGCCCCACAGACGCCGCAGCCCGCCACCAACTAACCGAAACACACCGCCACTCCCCCGCAAATCCTATCTATGAAGAGCCTCATACCCTCTTCATTAAGGTGAACGCCGTCCCATCTAAAAAGGTGTGGTGACTCCACCCCCAACCCCGGATGGTCTATGACTATACCTCCCAAGAACCGCATTATCTTCCGGATGGCGCTATTTAACTTCCTAACCATAACCGTCATCTTTTTCAAGGGAATGGTCGTTCTCCATGCTAATCGGGGAATTAATGCCGACCAACCAATAATGATGTCTGGCCACGCCTCGTGTATTCGTCACAGGTCCTCCCGAATTTTGATGATGAGATCTAAGGACTTTCCCTTTCCCAAATCATTACCTCCTGCATGTACTACCAGTACATCTGGTGGGCCTTGTTGTCTAATGAGCCTCACCAACCACGGAATAAGATCCGGCCAGCCTAAACCTCTTTTTCCCCACCATCTTATAACCGTACCGCCGTGATTCAGGATAACCTTAGACCCGGGGTGGCCAGCGGCCCAAAAAACAAATGAATGACCAATGATCCACACCATCTTAGCTGAAACACCATCACCTGAAAGCAGAAAATCTGTGTTAACAACCATACCCTTAAGTTGGGAAGACAGCCAGGCTTGGTATAGAAAGGTACGAGAAGAATAGTATGCAGGAAAAACTGGTCCACAAGGAGGGGGAAGGGAAGGAACACACATATGGGGGGCAGACCACCCAGGCGAAGGTAAACAACACCCGGAAAAACCCCGGCAGCACACCACTAATCAGGACTTACGCCCAGGGAAACCCGGGTGAAAATCCCTTTGCGCCCCTGCGTTAAAGCGGCGAGTGGAAAAGCCCAGGGTAGCCCACCGAATGGAGGGAGAAGATGGGATGGGTAAGGAAAATGGGATGGGATGGTTGAAGACTCAGGAGAGAAAGAAATGTAGAAAAGAAAAACACTGTAAAAGGCCAAAAATTGATTAAACATTATAACAATCAGTCAACAACCTTGTCAATTCTAACATAAGACTTGAAAGCCGTAGATTTCCATCGCCCCAGAGCTTTTATAGCTTCGTTAGAAGAACCCGCCAAGGCAGCGGATGTAGCTGCCCCGATCCTAAATGAGTGTGTCCCGTATAAGGTACTGTTTAAACTAAGGGACTGCAAGGTACGTTTTAAAATGGCCGCAAATTGATATTTTGTCAGAGGGACACCATTAGAATGACACAGAAACAAATTGGCCTGAGGTCTTTTACTCATAAACAGTGACGCTAACCTCACCGGGCAAATATGACATAGCTGCTGAGAGGTTAACTGAACCCATGCGCCCCTACCGCTCTGATCAGTCTTAGATCTAACTATTTTGCAGGCTAAGATCCCTTCGCCCAGACTGACATGCTCCGCTCTCAAGCCTGACTCCTGATGCCCCCTGGACCTGGCTACCAACTCCCAAATGCGAAAGCCTCCAAAGTAAGCCATGGAAAAGGCCAAACTAAATAAGAGCTTCTCGTAATTATCTAAGGTAACCAACCCCACATTCCCTATCAGATCTTGCAGGATGTTAGAGGTAATCGGTAAACGAGTATCGGCATGAGAGGGACGGACTCTCCCCCAACCCTTCAAGGCCTTATTAATTAAAAATTCTTTTGTGACGTCAGTGTAACCATGCAGCTTAGCCATAAATGATATTCCGGCCAGGGTGGATGCCATAGTGGTCCTTGAATCTCCATCAGAGTATCTGTCCCACATAAAGGCTAGCATGGCATCTCGCTGACCTGCCTCAGATTGCTCCTTTTGTCTGCTGAAAGCGACCACCGTCTCCACGAAGACTGATATGTTCTCAGGGTGGAGGGAGCTATTGCCTGTTCTGCGAGCCCTCTTATGCCGGCTTGATGATCTGCCAAACACAAGGAGGACACGGGGTACCAACACCGTCCGCCTGAGGAGCCAGGCTGCGAAACCTGCTCCAATGGAAGCGAGATAACGCATCAGCTACGCAATTCTGCACCGCCGGGACATGTTTAGCCCTGAACGAGATGTCATTCTGCAAACAGCGCAAAACTAGGTGACGCAGCAGCAATACTGCATGTTGGGCCGAGGCGCTCTGCTTGTTGATGGACTGGACCACCCCCATATTGTCGCACCAAAAGACTATGTGCCTACCCCGCAATGCGGGAGCCCACAGTTCGATTGCTACCACAATCGGGAATAGCTCGAGGACCAACAAGTTCTTAGTGATCCCGTCCCTATGCCACTCCTCGGGCCATCCCTCCGCACACCAGTGTCCGTCGAGATAAGCCCCAAAACCGGATGCTCCGGCAGCGTCTGTGAACAAGTTGATCTCAGCGTTTGTCACCGGAGGTGACGGCCAGATACGCTTGCCATTGAAACCTCTAAGGAAGACGAGCCATATCTGCAGATCCTCCCTAACCACTTTGGATAGACGTATGATTGCATGTGGCCTACTCCTACCTGCTGTGGCTCTTTGCAGCTTCCTACAGAAGACCCTCCCCATGGGGATGACCCGGCAAGCAAAGTTGAACCGCCCCAACAAGGACTGTATCTGTCTCAGGGAACTAGTGTTTGCCTCAAACACTTCTGCGATGGCCTAGTACATCTTTGTAACCTTATCCTCTGGGAGCATACAGATCCCTGCATTCGTGTCAATCTCGATCACGAGGAATGAGAGACACGTAGTAGGGCCCTCCGTCTTGTCCGCTGCAATGGGAACGCCTAACACTCTAAACAAAGCCTCCGTGGAAAAAAGCGTATCGGGACAACTCGTGGAGTCAGGAGGCCCGATCACCAAGAAGTCATCCAAATAATGCGCAATCCACCGACACCCCGTCCCCGCCTGAATGCACCAATGCAAGAAACAGCTGAATTTCTCGAATAGTGCACACGAAATCGAACAACCCATAGGAAGACAGCGATCGATATAGTATCCACCACGATGCCGAAAACCCATGAATTGATACGACTCAGGGTGAAGGGGTAACAATCTGAAGGCCGATTCGATATCCACTTTGGCTAACAATGAGCCCCTGCCGCATTCCTGCACCACCGCTAGTGCCGATTCAAACGACTGGTAACTGACTGAACTGAGATTAACGTCAATTGCATCGTTCACAGATTGACCAGCGGGATGAGACAAGTGTTGGATCAGTCTAAACTTTCCTTCTGTTTTTTTGGGAACTACGCCTACCGGGGACAAAATCAGGTTGGGAATAGGAGGGAGTCGGAACGGGCCAATCATGCGACCCAAACCAACCTCCTTGCCTATTTTCTCGTCTAGCACGTCCGGGAGAGCGAGCGCCGATTTTAGATTAAACGGAGCTGCTGTGGAAATGCTACCCTGATCCGGAAGTCTAAAACCGAAATGGAAGCCGTCGTGGAGTAGGGCCGCGGTATCCATATCATCAAACCACGCCAGCCACTTGTCCAGCTCGGTCAGATCAATTGGCGATGGCCCCAGCGCCTCTTCCCCTTCCTCCACTTCCACGAGCCTTGGCACAATCGGCGGCTGGGTGATGGCCGCCGCAGCACGTGCAAATGTGCCTGAATCTGCAGAGTGAACCCCTTTGACAAGCCCCTGTGTTGAAATCATAACACCTTCCTTTCGGGGGGAGGCCATTTTGCGCCCTCCCCGGCCCTTGAAATCTCCTACCTGTGCTACCTTCCACAGTCTGATTGCTAGGCTTCATTTACTCCAACCACATGTCAATGTCTTTAGATCCCAGAGGGAGCCTCTCTCGCCCGCTCATCCGCTTCCTGAAAAGCTCGTCATATGCTCTCCAGATTACCGGGCCGTCCTTTATGAACATCCCGCTAATCAGGTGCATATATCTCCACACCTCCGCCTGTTTGCTGGGCCTGGACTCAAGGTATATTGTGGCGAAAATGGAAAAAGCATTCGCCCATCTAGAGAAGGATATGGACTTCTCCTCACCCATGCCCGACTTGTCGCAAGCTGCTGCCAGGGCCTTCTTACCCTCACCGGTTAATGCGTACATATCCACGTACTTGCCCCTTCTGACTCTATCCCGCACACTGGGCCTAATACCATGTGTGATTTCAAGGGATTCTACCTGCCCCAACTCGCTATGAACCGCTGGTTGGTCTGTGTCTCCTGAATAGGATGCGTGCCTACTCCGTTTACCTAACAATTCAGACTCCAACAATTTAATTAGTTTCCTGGGTCTATCACCCGAGCCAGAGGACTCACTATCGGTAGAGAGGACGGGTGAATCCAACAAGTGTGACTTATGTATGTTAGCGGAACTGGACTCACCAGCAGGAGCAGGGTTCCCGTCACCCACAGACGTCTGCCCTAGCGACGCAGATGCGGCCTGTCCTCCTGACGTGTCCTGGATTGCTTCCTCCCTGCGTTCTGCCGTCATCTGATCCCGAACTTCGGAACCCGGACGGTCGCGACTGCCGACCCTCGTCTCCAGATTCATAACAGTAGGCTCTGAAACGGAAAGGGGAACAGTCAGCTGAGATCTGGGCAAATAGTCCAAGCGCCTCCGCGCCGTGTTAATATCCCTGTCTTCAAAAAAGAGGTTAGGGGCTGCTAAGTGGGCCGGACTGGGGAACGCTGAAAATTCCTCCCGCCTCCGCTGCAGGCAGCTATCACCTAAGGGGACACGCCCAAGAAGGGGAAGGGGCCCTAGACCGAAATTACCGCCACTGGAATGGTGATAATCGACTACTAAATTATCAGACCTACCCCCCTGACCCCCATACACAGACCCCCCCGCCACGTACCCTGGGGAAGAGGCCCGATGTGACGTGTATGGGCGAGGCGCCGGGGGAGACAGACGCTGGCGGTGGAAAGAGGGCCACACCGGCGCCTGGATACTGTCTCCAAAATCTCTTGTGTGCCTAGTGGGAAATGTGCCCCCCCCAAATGGTGATGTTGGTTCCCGTGAGGTGGGGTGTGGGACTGGGACATGCCAAACCCCTGATGACCCCTACCATGATGAGACCCCCATGCAGATCCCCCACTACTATGGGGCAGAAATGGGCTGGGAGGGAAGGACAATTGGTGGAGGGCTGGAGGGTTATGCCCTTGTGACCTAACCCTTATGGCTGGCTCAGGGGGGGTAATAGGACATAGTGTAACTAGGGACTGGCCCAGGCCCCTAACAGGACTGGGGGCAGGACCCCCCGCCGAACGGCCAGATCCGCCTGCCGGGGGAGGGGGGGGTGCCCGCCAGCAGCTGCTGGGGCTGACCACTGATGTGCCCAACTGTGTTGCTGGCTGCAATGAATAAATCCACCAATGGTACTTATCCGCTTCTCTTGCTGCTGGGTGTCCTACAGGATCTCGTGCTGCAAGTGAAGCCAAGCAGGAAGTACAGCCTGCTATATTCTATCAAGGTCCCTCCCACGTGAGCCACCATTGGTCGGTACCCACCCCATGTTAAACCACACAAGGTAATTATTCAGCTTGTTACAAACCCTGTCGCCCTTTAAGTGCGTTTCTCCTAAAAGCCTCACTTGTCAGAATAAGAGGACCGAGGGAAAGACTCACATTAGTGGGCCTCCATACTCTTTGGGAAACAGAAGGAGATCTGTATCACAATAGAAGAGTTTGTCAAGAGAGATGCGCAAAAAAAATGCAATTTTCTTAAAGTTTCCACTAGTATAAATTATGCTGTGAGATAGTTCCTTATATTTTAGAAGAATGGCCAGAGTTTTGTTATGGAGATTGATCCAATCTTCATAACAGAGGGCAGTGCCGTAACTAGCCATTTTAGTGCCCTGGGCGAGACAGGGAACCGGCGCCCCCCATCTAAGTGGGAGTGTCAATTGTCGAGTGGGCGTGGTAAACATACTGTGGGGGTGTGGCTATCGCTTTACAAGTTCTTGACCGCACTGAAACCCCCTTCCTCCCCATTCTTCTCGGTCTGGCTTTGTAAGGATCTTTATGTAATAAGCCTCCATAGAATCGAAGTACTTTAAATGCAGCTATCACATGCTAGCTGTATAAAAAATGAATTGGTTGTTGAAATAAAACTCACTGAAACAAATTAAAACATAAATGTAACGGTACCATCTTTATCACACTGCCCCTTAATCCCACTGTGCCCTCCATCACAGTTTCTCCTTTATCACACCGTGCCATGGTGCCATCTTTATCACATTGTGCCCCGTTATCACCATCACACTAAATTAATATATATATATATATATATATATATATATATATATATATATATATATATTTATATACACACACACATACAATATAAACAGCCTCCTAGTGTCCGCCATACCTTACAGAGAGCATTCCTGTGACCGCCATACTATACAGAGAGCATTCCTATGATAACCATACAATACAGAGAGCATTCCTATGGCCACCATACTATACAGAGAGCATTCCTATGATCGGCATACAATACAGAGAGCATTCCTATGACCGCCATACTATACAGAGAGCATTCCTATGATCACCATACAATACAGAGAGCATTCCTTTGACCGCCATACTATACAGAGAGCATTCCTATGACCACCATACTATACAGCGAGCATTCCTATGACCACCATACAATACAGAGAGCATTTTTGTGACTGCAATACAGATAAATACTTCACCTGAAATTAATAGACCCCACCATTAAATTAAAAAGCCCCATCAATAAATTTAATTGACCCACCAGCACCCCACAAAAAAAATAGTACCCATTAAATAATTAGCCCCCACCTAAATGTCACCATTAAATTAACAGCCTACCTCCCACCCATGTAATAAGACACCCAACCTCCCTACCCTCATATCACACATTATATTAATACATCCCCCCCTTCCCTCACACATTATGGCAGCATACCCCCCCTTCCCTCATAAAGCATAGCAGCATCCCCCCTCCATAATAGCAAGATGCAGCACACATTCCTCCCCTCCCTAATAGCAGCACACATCCCCCCCTGCCTAATAGCAGCATACATCCCCTCCCCTCCCTCCCTCCATAATTGCAGCTTACATCCCCCCCTCCCTCCATAATTGCATCTTACATTCCCCCCTCCCTCCATAATTACAGCTTACATCCCCCCTCCCTCCATAATTGCAGCTTACATCCCCCTCCTCCCTCCATAATTGCAGATTACATCCCCCCTCCATAATTGCAGCTTATATCCCCACCTCCCTCCATAATTGCAGCTTACATCCCCCCCTCCCTCCATAATTGCAGCTTACATCCCCCTCCCTCCATAATTGCAGCTTAAATCCCCCTCCCTCCCTCCATAATAGCAGCTTACATCCTCCCTCCCTCCATAATAGCAACACACATCCCCTTTCCCCTGCTTTGAAGCTTACCTTTTTTGTCTTTATTCCTGAACAGCCGTCGCTGCATGGCTCCTCTCTGCTTCTCTGCTCCTCTGCTACCTAGCAACGTCATGACATCCCCCCCCTTCCCTCACACATTATGGCAGCATACCCCCCTTCCCTCAAAAAGAATAGCAGCATCCCCCCCTCCATAATGGCAAGATGCAGCACACATTCCTCCCCTCCCTAATAGCAGCACACATCCCCCCCTGCCTAATAGCAGCATACATCCCCTCCCCTCCCTCCCTCCATAATTGCAGCTTACATCCCCCCCTCCCTCCATAATTGCATCTTACATTCCTCCCTCCCTCCATAATTGCAGCTTACATCCCCCCTCCCTCCATAATTGCAGCTTACATCCCCCTCCTCCCTCCATAATTGCAGCTTACATCCCCCCTCCATAATTGAAGCTTATATCCCCACCTCCCTCCATAATTGCAGCTTACATCCCCCCCTCCCTCTATAATTGCAGCTTACATCCCCCTCCCTCCATAATTGCAGCTTAAATCCCCCTCCCTCCCTCCATAATAGCAGCTTACATCCTCCCTCCCTCCATAATAGCAACACACATCCCCTTTCCCCTGCTTTGAAGCTTACCTTTTTTGTCTTTATTCCTGAACAGCCGTCGCTGCCTGGCTCCTCTCTGCTTCTCTGCTCCTCTGCTACCTAGCAACGTCATGACATCCCCCCCCCTCCCTCACACATTATGGCAGCATACCCCCCTTCCCTCAAAAAGAATAGCAGCACCCCCCCTCCATAATAGCAAGATGCAGCACACATTCCTCCCCTCCTTAATAGCAGCACACATCCCCCCTCCCTAATAGCAGCACACATCCCCTCACCTCCCTCCCTCCATAATTGCAGCTTACATCCCCCCCCTCCATAATTGCAGCTTACATCCCCCCTCCCTCCATAATTGCAGCTTACAGCCCTTCTCCCTCCATAATTGCAGCTTACATCCCCCCCTCCCTCCATAATTGCAGCTTACATCCCCCTCCTCCCTCCATAATTGCAGCTTACATCCCTCCCTCCATAATTGCAGCTTACATCCCCCTCCCTCCATAATTGCAGCTTACATTCCCCCCCCTCCATAATTGCAGCTTACACCCCCCCCTCCCTCCATAATTGCAGCTTACATCCCCCTCCCTCCCTCCATAATAGCAGCTTACATCTTCCCTCCCTCCATAATAGCAACACACATCCCCTTTCCCCTGCTTTGAAGCTTACCTTTTTTGTCTTTATTCTTGACCAGCCGTCGCTGCCTGGCTCCTCTCTGCTTCTCTGCTACCTAGCAACGTCATGACATCAGACGCTGAGGCAGAGGGCAGAGTTCAGAAGGGAGTGGAGCCGGGTGGCGGCCGCCCTCTTGGATGCGCTGGGCGGCCGGCAGTCTGAATCTGAGGTCTGTTTAATTTGTTTTTGTTTTTTTCACTCCTCACACAGAGGCAGGTGCGGGCGGCCACTGTGCCCCCTTGGGACTGCGCCCTGGGCGGCGTCACCGCCCGCACCTGCCTCGTTGCGGCTCTGACAGAGGGCAAGAATATGACTGGATGTGATTAAAGAACTACATTGCTATTTTGAACCTGACCTAGTTTTACTGTTATGATCTGTGTCTCCTGATAACTGGGAAATTTAACATAGTGGACTTCAGAATGTCAAGTCCACCTCTAACACGTCAGAAGAGTGGACATCTTCTTTAAAAGCTACCATGTACTCTAGAAGACACATTGGGCCTGATTCATTAAGGAAAATAAAACATGCCAGGTCTGAAATGGTTTAAAAGTCAAGTCTTTTTTGCTCAGTAAGAGTAATCATTCACCCCCCACCCCCCAAACAATCCTAAAAATGTATCCTCTTGACCCCTTTATCTAATTTTAATAATCTCACTCTGCAAACTAAAGTATATTTTTTTCACTGCTACTCAATAATAGATGCATCGGTGAGCAGTGCGCAGAACTACCACTGATGCAGCAGATGCGGTGCACATGGGCCCATGGAGATAATGGGGCCTGCTGCATGGGGAACTAGTGAGCTGTGGGCCCTGGTCCCCTCCTCCCTGCTTCCCTCCTCCCTGCTTCCCTGCAGCTTGCTAGTTCCGCCTCTGCTGGTGAGCATACCCCATACGTTGTAAGGATTAACCCAGGGGCGGGCTGGACCGGGATGCAGGGGGGCAGCGGGCACCCGGGCCGCTCAGTCTAACGACTGTTTGGGCCAACCGCCTCCCCCCATTTCCCCCCGTGGATGAAATTTTTTTTTCAATAATACCGGCGGCCGCATCCGATGCGGCCGTGTCAGCACACAGGCGGCCGCATCACGTGACACACGATGCGACCGCATCATTACGACGCGGCCGCATCGCATGTCACATGATGCGGCCGCCTGTGCACCCCCCGGGCTGGTACCTCCCAGCCCGCGTCTGGATTAACCTGACTCCACCCAGCTCCATCCCTCTGCTTGTGCAAACTTCTGTTCCTTTGTAAATGCCACCATCTTGCGCCACAAACCCATGCACCTTAGCAGAAATGTAGGTGCACTCCAGGGGCACACGGAGGATTTTTAAGGGGAGGTTCCCCTTCCACCAAAAAAAAAAAAAAAAGCGAGAGAGCTGTGCGCATGCGCCTGCGCATGTGCAGCAGCTCCGTTTAGGCAGCACTGTACTATACAGCAGCCGGAGAAGGAAAATCAATCTGGCACCCACAAAATCCCATAATATACGCACGATCAATGAAGAAAGTACCTTTCAGCTTCAGAGGCAAATTCACAATCAGCCAATCACCAGAGTGTATTGCACCCGCCCTCTTGCAGGTGCAAAAGATGGCTCCTGGTATATATACACCTCCATGTTGGTCTGCCTCGGTCGCATTTCAGAGAACACGTCCCTTACTGTACTTGGACTGTTAGACCGCTCTTTCCCGCTCCAGTTTCCACTCCCCAATCATTAGGAGGTGCAAGTGCCAAATGCGTGTACCTCTGATTGCTCGCATATGCTCGCGCTCTCTTTGTGGGCGTGCACAGTGCAAATTTTCATAATTTACCCTATGCAAGCGCTCATATGTCCAACTTAGCATCAGGCCCAAAAACTCTATCTTCCTCCATCTGCAAGGGTTGACCTTGTGTACTCTGCAGGGACTTAGTGTGTTGTATATATTAATTTCCTATTAAAATCTGTCTCATTGAATAAAAGTTGTTTTGTATGATGCTTTGATTATTTATGTGCTGCTGTTTATGTGCAAATCTAAGTCAAAGACTAAACAAAAAAAACTTGCAGGGTGTTAAGATCTAAGACAACAAATGCAAAGTATACCCATCACCCCATCACCACAATATAGGCAGCTATTTTGGGGGTTGAACTAATATTTATGATTATACATCATATCAAATACCTTCAAACGAGTGATATGACTGTGGCATGAGAAGGGTATGCTTTAAATTTGTGTCCCAAATTGTATTTCATGTGTTCCATAGATATAGAATAATCTAATCTTTTATTGTAGAGAACTGCAAAATCTCTTTCCTACTGCTTAACTCTGCTGTATATTAGTGCTCTAAAGAGCCAATCATGATGACGTGACCACACGGTGATGAATTTTTTTGAAATACGCAGTTCTTGCATCACTAAAATCTTCTGAAAATTCGATAGTACAATGTAAGATTTATTTTGTCCTAAGACTCACAAGAAAATCAAAATTGGAAGAGGAAAACCACCACTAGCCAACTCCGCATTACACTGCTGTACATAAAGGGCCTGAGTCATTAAGAAGAGCAAAGCAAAGAAAGTGGAGTGAATTTACACTGAAATTTAAAGTTGATCTAAGACATGCCATACCCCAACTATAAATCTGCCCCCACATTTGAAATTAACCTTCCCCTCCAATGCAACATGGTTTTGCCAAGGTGCAAATTTACTCCTTTTTTTTTACTTTGCTTTCCTTAATGAATCAGGCCCAACATATCTTATGCCTACAGGTAGAAAACAGAGCTGCACAATTAGCAAACAGCAAACAAAGACCAAAAACATTAATCCTGTAATGCATTTTGATAACACAGTGACACAAATAGGGCATCTCTCTGATGAAATAGCATTATTTTAAATCACATTTTTATAATATTTTTATTAAGCAAAAGTAAGTTATTCTTGTATGTTTTAGGAGACTGTGTAGAAGCATAGTATGCTTAAGTTAAGACACATTTTTGTATCAAGTCACTGAATATTATTGAGCTTTAATTGAGCTCTAATGCACTATTAATTTTACTTGTATCACTGATCATTCATGTTGATGATATATGGTATTTTAAAAGAGAGCATTAATCAGCATTTAGAACATGTTAATTATGTGACTGCCAGATGGCTGGATTCCTAAGATTTAATGTTTAGTTCAGAATAAATTAAAGGTATATTTCTCGTCTAGAATAATCCATCCCTGCATATTAACATAAATACATATAGTTACGAAGTGGTTGCAATTTGCACATGCAGTTCTTTGTATCAGTACTGTCATATGAACATATTACTGAAAAGCTAATTATCTTTGAAGGTTATCTGATCTTTCTTTCTAATATTTTTTTTTTAAAAAAATCTACATATAATTTAAATACATTAAGAAATTGATGAAGTAAAGGAAAAACAGCTTTATGGATCAAAACAAATGTTGTCTCGAAAATCATGATACATTGCATTTCCTGTATTAAATATGTATCCTCGTGACATTTACAATGTCTACTTTTTGTCACACTTTTCTAGTAACATCACATTTTGCAATAATTTCAATGTATATTTTCATGGTATATTGTTTACTAATGCATGATTCACAAAAGGGTGCTTAGAAATATTTTATGATGTATAATGTAATTTCACAGTAATTTTACTGTTTTTGAGGTTTATACAAACTAATTGTCTCTTTTTATGTTAAAAAATGATTTTTGCTATCAGAATAATTAATAAACATTGCTAAACAATCTAGGCCCTTAGAACGTTAAAAGTTTGCAATGATTTCATATATTTAGATATTAAAGAAATCATCTGTAATTATGTTTGCAGTGTTTAACTACAGAGGTTCTCTTTTATCAATTTTGACACAAATATTTTAGTGCCTCTTTAGTGCTGGTGCAAATAGATGCAGTATGTAATTTCTATTGGGAAGGAAACTGGGATCATAGTCCGTATGGAAAAAACACACGCTGTCCCCACGCTTAACAGGAAATATACCTTTCACGAAAATAAAACATAAAACAAATTAAAGGTGCAAGTGGTAATGAGATGCAGCCCTCAGGGATATCTGAAAGTGCAGGATTTAAGCATATCCCAGTTTATGCACAACTGGACTAAATAATAGTTCAGTTAAATAACATGACAGAAAAACAAAGTAACTCTGAAAAAAGGAACTTTTTGTAGGCTATAGAAATACAGTTCTATCAAACTAGCTTACATTTACTTGCACAGTTTAATGAAAATGTTACAAATAATGGAAAATATACCAATATTTATTTACATATTCATAACTATAAATCTATAGGCTGCATTTTCCAGCATTTGAGCAGATATACTAGGACAGGTTGTTTCTGGGGTGGGGCTTTAAGACATGTCACCATTCATTCATATTTTAGTAGAAAAGAGAGCGATACACACCCAGGGGGCATGATCAGAAAACACATTTATTGTATTCAATTGCCAATTTTTAGTAATTTCTAAACTTAAAACAACACGTATAAGAACAATTATTAAGAACTTACATACCAATAAAAGTAATAATGTGCATTTAGTCATTATTACAAAATAACATGCCTGTTTAGAAATAAAAGCTTCCAAGAATACATCATTAAAACTAATTAGAGGTATTGTGTCTGAAATTTGGGGGTCAGTGGCTATAATATATGTATCATATGTACATATAGGGCCTGATTTTGAATTAGGAGCAACTTTGCACCTGGATATGCCATGTTACAGTGTAAGGGGTACAAATTGGCCTATTTATTTGCACGCAAGAAAAATACTGGCTGGTTTTTCATGAAGCAAACAAATACTTGATCACTTAATTTTTACACTGAAATTAAAGATGATCTAAGGCATGCCGTATGCCAACTATAAATCCATTCCTTCATTTTAAATTTACTTCCCCCTCTAATGCAACATGGTTTTGCCCAGGTGCAAAGTTAGTCCTTTTCTTTGCTTTGCTCTAAATCAGGCCCACATACTCTAGCTTAAGTATAAGTAACCTTTATTCTAAATACTGTCAGTCTGTGTGGTCACAGAAAAAAAGAACTCCCAGTGTTGTTGTACTTGTTTGAAGAAGTCTCTCTTGTTTCCTCTGCTAGGGGGATGGGGGCCATTTTATTGTCGGTCCATAGTACATGTTCCAGTATCCCTTGTTCCCAGCTGCTGGACTCGGGAAAGCTTTTCCTTTTCAACTTCCTGTTCTCATAGGGTGGGGATGGGAAGAGGGGGTACTGAATGTAAAAGGATTTAACTATTTCCTTTCTTTGGCTATTGGGAACTTCCTTATTAAGATACAAGTGGATTACTCATGGAAATGAAACAAGTGAGGTGTCGCTAGAATACATGTATTCATCACAAAGCAGCTAAGAGGACTTTGTCTAACTGCCTTACAACAAAAAAATAAATCCTTCCTAGACAATGCACAATCCGCTCCAGATATCGGAAGTATTGTCATGGTATGAAGATTTCTACATTTATGTCTGACTCATTTGCAGATGTTTAGCGTTAGCTCTCCGGCATTTAAGTATTAAGTTAGTTTCAACATCACAGAATTTTAACAATGCTCCTGGTGTGTCAACATAAATCTAGATAATATTAAATCAAACAACCTATTTTATAAATTACCACAGAAAACAACTATTTTGTAGGAACAATAATGAATATAGTGAATATCTTCCCTTTGATAACCTAGATATGTTTTTTTGACATATTTAAGTAGCTTGACCCAGATACTGTTTTATACTGTCCCTTTTTAAATAAATCAATTTGTCATAACTGTAAAGAGCTGTGGATTAAGATGGTACTATATAAATATAGGATAATAATAATACAATTTGCACTATATAAGTGTAACCAAATAAAATCACCAGGGAAAGAGAATAGAAAAATAAGACATGCCGGGCCTGATTAATTAAGGAATGTAAGGCAAAACAATGAGTACGTTTTCTCCTGGACAAAACCATGTTACAATGCAAGAGGTGCAAATTAGCTTATTATTTTGCACATAAGATAAATACTGCCTGTTTTTCCTGTAGCACACAAATACTTATCATGCTTTATTTTTTACACCAAAATGTAAAGTTGATCTAGAACATGTCCTTCCCCAACTATAAATCTGCCATCAGATTTTAAATTTGCCTCCTCCTGCAATGCAACATGGTTTTGCCAAGGTGCAAAGTTACTCATTTGTTTTGCTTTACTTTCCTTAATGGATCAGGCCCGTCGTATGCAAATTCTATAAGTCTGCTTGAGAGTTATCCAGCATGCAGCATTTAGCATTATGCTCGCTACTAGGAACTTATTTCAGTTCCTGCAACTCACAAGTGCTTGTGACATAAAGAGGTAGCAAGGTCTGATTATAGCTTACAACACCAGATTAGTTTGGCAAAACCAGTAACCAGTCCCTGAAAACAGCCCACTGACTTTTCGTTACTATTTTAAATAATTTAAATCTCACCTTTCCATCCTAAGATAATTACTTCCTCTTGCTCCACCTGTCCCTTTCACTCCACCCCTATCATCTCCGTTTATTACCATAATTCTCTTGCACTTTAACTCTCACAATATTGTCCCTCTCTACCACCTATCTCCTCATCCTCTTTGTAATGTTTCCTTTGTTCTAGTTGTATCTTCTTATTTAGTTGCTTTCCCTATAGTATTTTGTATTGATTTTTACTGATTCTATTGTTCTCATTGTCCCTTACTTATCTGTATTTTTCTGTTTATTTTTTGTTGATCGAGAGATGCTGCAGAATCTGAGGCACCATAAATATAAAATAAGATGATGATAGTGTTAATAATCATATTATGCAATGCTGTACAGAGAGAATGTAATATTCTCTCATCAGTCCCTGTCCCATTGGAGCCTACAGGTTACGCTTCCTACCAACCACACACACATTGCCATAAGCCAATTAACCTACCAGTATGTTATTGGACTGTGGGAGGAAACTGGAACACTCAGAGAAAAACCAAGCAAACACATTCCCTGTATAGATTATTCCTTATAATTAAGTAATAATCTATCTATATTCACTACTTTTAACAGCTTAAGTGAGCTCTTCTTTACCCTGTATCACCTCAACTACTTTCATCATAAGCCAAATCACAATAAATCAGGCCCGTAATGTTAATTGGTGTTTTATGCATTGTAACATGGTTTTGTCAAGGTTCAAAGTTACTCTCTTTTTGCTTTACTTTCCTTAATGAATCAGACCCTATAAGTTAAAGATGACATACTATACAGTCAAGGCCAAAAGTTTTGAGAAGGACACTATTGGTTTTCACAAAGTTTGCTGCTTCAGTGTTTTTAGATCTTTTTGTCAGATGTTGCTATGGTATACTGAAGTAAAGTTACAAGCATTTCATAAGTGTCAAAGGCTTTTATTGACAACTACATTAAGTTTATGCAAAGAGTCAATATTTGCACTGTTGACCCTTCTTATTGAAACCTCTGCAATTCGCCCTGGTATGCTGTCAATCAACTTCTGGCCCACATACTGACTGATGGCCGCCCTTTCTTGTCTAATCAATGCTTGGATTTGTCAAGAATTTGTGGGTTTTTGCTTGTCCACCTGCCTCTTCAGGATTGACCAAAAGTGCTCAATGGGATTAAGGTCTGGGGAGTTTCCTGTCTATTGACCCAAAATTTCAATGTTTTGATCCCCAAGCCACTTAGTTATCACTTTTGCCTTATGGAAAGGTACTCCATCACGCTGGAAAAGGCATTGTTCCTCACCAAACTGTTCTTGGATGGTTGGGAGAAGTTGCTCTTGGAGGATGTTTTGGTACCATTCTTCATTCATGGCTTTGTTCTTAGGCAAAACTGTGAGTGAGCCCACTCCCTTGGCTGAGAAGAAACCCCACACATGAATGGTCTCAGGATGCTTTACTGTTGGCATGACACAGGACTGTTGGTAGCGCTCACCTTTCCTTTTTCGGACAAGCGTTCTTCCAGATGCCCCAAACAATCTGAAAGGGGATTCATCAGAGAAAATGACTTTACCCCAGTCCTCAGCAGTCCAATCCCTGTACCTTTAACAGAATATCAGTTTGTCCCTGATGATTTTCCTGGAGAGAAGTGGCTTCTTTGCTGGTCTTCTTAACACCAGGCTATCCTCCAAAAGTCTTCACCTCATTGTGCATGCAGATGCACACACAATGCCTGCTGCCATTCCTGAGCAAGCTCTGCACTGATGGTGCCCTGATCCCGCAGCTGAATCAACTTTAGGAGACGGTCCTGGCGCTTGCTGGACGTTCTTGGGCACCCTAAAGCCTTCTTCACAACTATTGAACCTCTCTCCTTTAAGTTCTTGATGATCTTGATGTGCAATCTTACAAGCAACAATATTCTTGCCTGTGAAGCTCTTTTAATGCAAAGCAATGATGACTGCACGTGTTTCCTTGCAGCTAACCATGGTTAACATAGGAAGAACAATGATTTCAAGCACCACCCTCCTTTTAAATCTTCCAGGCTGTTATTCTAACTCAATCAGCATGACAGAGTGATCTCCAGCCTTGTTCTCTTCAACACTCTTATCTGTGTTAAACAGAGAATCACTGACCTGATGCCAGCTGGTCCTTTTGTGGAAGGGCTGAAATGCAGTGGAAATGTTGTTTTTGGGATAAAGTTCATTGCCATAGCAAAGAGGGACTTTGAAATGAATTGCAATTCATCTGATCACTCTTCATGACATTCTGGAGTATATGCAAATTGCCATCATAAAAACTGAGACAGAAGGCTTTGTGAAAAATAATATTTGTGTCATTCTCAAAACATTTGGCCATGACTGTAATATGAGTTGTAAATTGCTAAAGATGAAACGAAAAAACAAAAACAAAACATGATTTTCTTATTTTCTTGTCTATTTTTATTTATTACCCTAAGGTCAAACTTACATCAATATTTATTAAAATATTATTAAAAGGGTTCCATTTGGCCGGTGTGCTCTTCTGAGAATGAACAGTTTCTCAGTAATTCAGCTTTAATACCTGCCTAAACTATTCAAAATTTGTGTTTGTAAAACATATGTATATTGTAGTACCCTTATATAATGTTTAATTAAAACACAAATCAAAAGCTGCTCTACCATGTTATGATCACTATTTCCTAATTGCCCCTTGCCTATATGTTAGCTATAGCCAGGGCCGCCATCAGTGGGGTACGGGGGGTACTGTTGTACCGGGCCCGGGCTCACCAGGGGGCCCGGTACATCAGCTCAGCACAGACTTACCTGGGGCCCGCCGCTGCTCTCCGCTATTCTGTCTTCAACCTGGCTGTCACCGTGACAGCCAGGCACCAGGATCCGATCGCAGGGGTGGAGGATTCATTCCCCTTGCGATCATGTGCTCTGCCTGTGACAGATCACATGATCGCAGGGGGAATGAATCCTCCACCCCGGCGATCGGATCCTGGTGCCTGGCTGTCACGGTGACAGCCAGGCTGAAGACAGAATAGCGGAGACCAGCGGCGGGCCCCAGGTAAGTATGTGTTGCTCATGGGGGGGCCCGGGTGGCACGGGGGCCCGTACTGGGCACGATTTTTTCTGAAGGCGGCCCTGGCTATAGTTATTATTTTCATGGTTAGAATTAAATCCACTGTAACGCCCCCTTTAATTGCTTTTTCAACAACTTGGAAAAGATAGTTGTGTTTTAGATTAAGCAAGAGTTTATATCTGCTGTCTTTAGAAAGAAGAGAAAATCCCAACCCTTGAAAGAAGTAGTTATAAACCAAGTTATAGTAAATAGTTATAGACCAACAGTGCAAATAATGGGTACCAAGAAGTGTGTGTGTGTGTAATATATATTATGTAAAGGCAATATGTAATATTTTAGGATACTGTAACATGCTAGAAATAAATTAACAATTGTAGACCTTTATAATATAAAGTCCAGTAATTATTTTGAATGAGCTTATGGCAACTCTGTGAGTAAAATGTCTGTAAAGAAACCAAAAACAATTAAGTAGGTGTTATTTTATAATAGTATTATAAAATTAGACTGAATAAATAGCACTTCTAAAACTTGCTTGTGTAGCGGCTGTATAAAACCCAGTAAATGTTATGGACAAAGCAAAATTTTGTATTGCTTAACACTAACATATAAAGAATAAAATTAATCAGCTTTATATAAGAAACATCATAAAAATAACATAATAACATATATACAAATGATTAGGTGTCCATAAAAGTGTAGGGGACATATATTCATATAATTGTTTAAATTATTGTTTTACAGCTAATATCTATTATCAAGGTGTCTCAAATTGCAAACAAAATAACATTTCAGTTAATATCAGTAGATATGTTGGTTTGTAGCATCTTACTCTGAGGCACTGATGATCAGGGCCTGATTAAGGGTTCAGGCCGTCCTAGGCTATTATGCTCGTAGCGCCCCCTCTCCTTCCACAACAGTTTAAATACAAATACTAACTCATCCTTAATGTAAAACACGGCTTCCTTCACCCATACATTTTCATGTTTTCGAAACTCAGCTCCCCCATAGCGGAATGGGGAAGTGTAAGAGCGCTACTGGGGGTGAGGGTGGAAGGGAGGTGCTATTGCTATGTCTTCTACTCACTTATCCTCAAGTGCCCACCCAAGCAGAACTCATTGTCTTCAGCCTTTACCAAGGCTGAAGACAATGAGCCTTTTTACTTTGGAGAACAACTATTCTCTTACATTTTAAAATTAATTTTAGTGTATACTTCTCCCTATCACAATTTTGTACCCCTAAAATTCTTACGCCCCTCAAAAGCCTTATGCCCTAGGCTGTAGTCTAGTCAGCCTATTGGACAATCATCCCCTGCTGATGCTGTAGTTGGTTGTAATGTCTTTGTTCTAGATTATTTTTGCTGCCCGATGTTTTAGTGCACGTGGGGTGACCTTTGGTTCCCATAGTAACTGAATAAGTTTACTAGGTTTAAAGCTCTTTGGCTCTTGTGTCTTATGCTGGCTTGTAGCTCAGTGTCAGGGCTGCATCTATTTTGTAGATCTGGTATTTCTTCAATTAGCAGCTTGGTAGACTCGCAGCAGTTAGGGAGATCTGTACGTAATGTATTACAAACCCTATGCATTCACCCATTCTAACTGCGGCCTCCCTCAGGGATAATACAGCGTATGTCTGAGTCCAATCAGGGAGAGGGAGGGACTGATATTGCAACAATTTCAATAAAAATAGTTTTATTAGTTGAAAATATGTAAAAATGTTGATTCCAATATGTATCCTTTAGTCAACTTATTTATAGACAGTCTAATCAAAGCCCCATTATTGGTAGATGCTATATTAAAGATCATGTTTTAATATTTCTTATCCTAAAATAAACATGACAAGGTTTCAAAGACCATGTCCCTAATGTTATCACATTGCAAGAACCAAATTGGATACATTCCGTGAAAATAGATTATTTTTTAACATCTTACTGCATATCTAAAAAAACATATAAAGGTTCAAGCCAGTAGGGGCTAATGTGTTATATATCCGTTTTGCTTCCTCCTTTGATACTTGTGCAATGTAATCACCTTCTTTATGCCTATAAACTTTAGGGAGGTGGGAACATGTTACCTCACAGCATTGGGGTCATTGGTTTCATATCAACCAAGGCCCACACTGTGTGAAGTTTGCATGTTCTCTTGTTTGCATGGTTTTCCTCCGGGTGCTCAGTTTTCCTCCCACTGTCCAAAAATATGATAGTAGGTTAATTAGCTTCTGACAAAATGGCTCTAGTGAGTGTGTGTGTTGTGTGGGAAGGGTTTAGCATGTAAGCTCCAATAGGGCAGGGGCTGATGTAAATGACTACATAATCACTGTACAGCACAATGTAATATGATTGGTGCTATATAAATTGACAACAATAATAATATATTTCTTGTGTATTTTTGTGTTTTAACTTTGAGGTTTCTAATTGTGTAACTAATATACCGGAGACATCAGGGGCATTCCAGTAGGAATATGACTACATTTTTGTCACGAGTAATTGTTCGGTTATTTTATGTTCTTTCTTAGTCACATTAGACTTGAAGTATGCTATTGGTTTAGTATTTTGTTGGTTTTTTTTTACTTTTTCTGAAGTTACACCTAGCACACTGGCAAAACCAGTTTTACTTGCCCCAACCCACGTCTCTTGTGTGGTTTTATACCAGACTCACTGCTCACTGTTTATCTATTAAATTATTTGCTTTTTGTATATGATCTGTGGTGTTTTTTGTAAGTATATCATTCAGTTTTTCATGTAAACAACATTTTCTTTATTTTTTTTTTATTTTTTTTTTCATTTTGTCTAAAGCTATTGAATTGTTGTTGAATTGTGTAATAAATAAAACTTTTTCTTGTTTTGTATTCCCTTGATACCACACGTGTTTCTCTATCAGTTTCTTTAACTTGCTCATAAATCTCATCCATAATATTGGTGTCATCATTTCTGTCCAGGATTTTCCCTTCCAGACTAGAGGTATGATTTATATAGCTTGAAATATTGGAACGGTTCCTCCTGATCTTTTTAAACTGGTGTATTAGAATATTGTTTAGCCAGTATTTATGGATGAAATTATTGCATTCTACCTTTTTTTATGAATAATCTGGTTTTCAGTAGGCAATTTTCTATATACATTTCCAGATGGAGAAACTTGTCTGTTCTGAGTGGTAGTGGCAGTAAAACATATATTAAGACAATTTATATTGATGATTTCTAGAAAACTGTCCAGAAAATCTTGAGATCTCATCCAAATGAAAAGGTCGCCATTTATGTATTTATTCCAAAGAAGGATTTTCTCCAGGTAAGCATTATTATTTTCAGATTGTGCCATAAGCAGGTGTCTGTAACTGAGTGCAAATTTTGTGCCCATAGTTGTATCGTGAATCTGTTTAATGCACTTCCTTTGAACCAGCAAAAGTTATGGTTGAATATTAAGGAAACAGTGGGTACTTTCTGGTAACCATTATTGTGCCATTGGTATATAACTGTGTTTTAGAGTTAATGAAAATCTGCTTCCTCTAGCAGAACCCCTAGTTTCAGTATTCCAATTTAAACCTGGATAGTTAAAATCACCCATAATGAGGACTGGACATTGTTTTATTGACCTCTGCATTTACATTGGTAATAGAGTTCTCAGTACAATCTGCTATGCTTAATGACTTATCCCCACCCCTAATACCTTCCCCATTTCACTTCACTAAGTGCCTTTGAGGACAGACACAGGTGGAGCAGCATGGTGGCACAGTGGTTGGCATTGCTGTCTCATAGCACTGGGCCCTATCTGTATAGAGTTTGTATGTTCTCCCTATGTGTGCGTGTGTGTCCACTGGGTGCTCCCATTTCCACCCATTGCTAATAACATACTGATAGATTAATTGGCTTCAGACAAAAAGTACACTAGTTGGGGACATTGACCTGTTTAGACACCAGCACTGTAAGGACCTTGGTCGTAGTGGGGGCTAAAAGTGAAGTCCCCACAAAGCTTCCCAAGGCTAATCAATGCAGGGGACCTTGCTGATATGCTCAGCATAAAAATCTGGCATGTCCCTTGAGTCACTTTTGACAGTCCAAAAGTGTCTATGTGTCCAATGCGGAGGGGAGAGTGTGTGTGTATGCCACCGCTAGAGGCCAGTTGACCATCCTTACGTATGTCCCACTACAAGCAGGAAGAGGAGGAGTTTGCTGCTTTCCTGGCCTTTTTGCACCAAATGGGAATAAGACACAGTTGCATCCGTCTGCTGGTAAAAGTAAAGTGGGGACAGTGTACCATGACAGATCCATTGGTGGGTCCGACTATATCCCGGAGAGCAGTGGAGATGAGTATAACCCTGACACTTCGGTGGAGAGTTGAGCAAAGTGCAGGTACCCAGAGATGTGTTCTATGCACGACCATTCCCGACCTGCTGGCAGCGGTGGGTGTTTTATACACAGAAGGTCGGAAAGACCTGTGTAGCACACAGTTTTGTTAGGCAAAAGCACTTTGTCTTCTCTGTATTTCGTAATAGACCACTCTACTTCCTTTCAGGTTGTAAAGAAGTGCGGAGAAAAACCTGGGACAGAGAGGAGATCCAAGCTGTGGAGAAGTACATGATTAAGTTTATCCAAAAATGTTGGGTGCCCAGAAAGCGTGACTGTGTCACATGCCTCATGGCTGAACCATCAGTACTGCAAGACCGGAACTGGTCGGGGGTGAAATTCTACCTAACGAACTGCACAACAGCTTTAAAGAGAGATCAAACTTGTTGAAACGATACGTAACCTCCATGGCTAGATGTCGGTGTATGTGGGCGTGGCGGCCAAAATACATGAAACTTTCCCCACCATGTAGTCCATATCAGTATTTTGATAACTCTGGTGACAAGCAGCTCCTACACATACGCATATGGGTGTTCTGTTGAAAGGGCATTGGGAAAGGGGTGTCCCAATGTGTCATATTCCAGACGTGGGTCCTCATGATTCGATAAAAGTAAGTATGTGTGTGTGTATGTGTGTGTACGTGTGTGTACGTGTGTGTATTAGGAAATTTAGATTGTAAGCTTCAATGGGGCAGGCATTTATGTGAATAGCTACATATGCTCTGTACAGCATTGCACAATTGGTGTAATATAAATAAACAATGATAATATTAATAATAATATTGAGATGGCCATTGACTTTTTAAAATGAGAAGAGAGCTATAATCAATAAATCCCTTTAGAAACCTATAAACCCTGAGAAGCCAAGAAAACCTCATCTCTCTCTCTTACGTAGTGAGTGGCTTTCTGTATATGTATGTTTTTAACAATTAAAAAAAACTATTTTGTTACTAAACAATGTTTAGAGGAGGGTATTTCATGGACATTGTTATATGCAACAGAAGCAAGTTTCTAGTTTGGTTATAATGTACTGCTGTTTAGTGTTTTGTAATGCTTAGTATTACCTATACTGAGAAACCCTATTAAAGCCTTTGTGCAAACAATATTATTATATATAATATTATATGTATGAGAAATTACCATTCAGATATCTTTCCATTCCACACATTACAGACCCCACCCTTGCTAGACTTATGCATGGCATACATAACTACAGCCAGATATTCAGATATTACAGTTGTGCCCTCAGATAAAAACCATATTCTTCATCAGGAAATACGGTCAACATAGGGGGAAATGACTATTCCATGATGCATGTACAGTAGATTTCTAAATCTGATGCACATTTCATGATCCCATCCATTTAAAATATCATTGTTACCCTCCTTTTTTGGTAGCAGTTTTTACTCTTTGTTTTAGAAGTTTTCATTTACTGATTCCAGCCTCTGCTCTTGATAGATAGATAGATAGATAGATAGATAGATAGATAGATAGATAAATAGATAGATAGATAGATAGACAGATAAACTTTATTGCATGTAGACAATTCACTAACATATATAAGCATTATTTATCCATGTCTGCTTAGCTGTACATCAGCACAGCTAAGCAGACATGGATAAATAATGTTTATATATGTTAGTGAATTGTCTACATGCAATAAAGTTTATTTATTATATACAATAAATATATATTTATATATATATATATTTATTATATATAATAAGCTAGAGGCTTATTATATATTTTTATATCAGTAATTTATATTTCAACACTCTTTTTTATTGACTGTAGTTATTGCACACTGATTGACACTACTAAGTTCCATTTGGTTAATCATTTATTTGACCTTGCAGCAATGATATTTTCCTATTTATGGATTAATTATAATTAAACGCTTCATATGGTGGCTGAAATAAACTCCAGTGCAGAAACAAAAAGATTTCAGGTTGAAATATTTTTATAATGGATCCATTAAATAAAAATCAAATGGTACCCCACGGTTGCATAACAAAGCGTTTAGCCTCATTCTCAACCAGCTGCCACACACAACATATTATAAAGGAGCAAATATGATTAATTACAGCCATATTAACTCAGTAATTTTATTGTGAAATGGATTGGGAATTTGAGGAAGGACTGGTTCAATTAGTTACATGCCTGTTTGCGAACCCAAACAATGAATCTTATTACTTGCAATGCAAATAGCAAGTCTTTCCCTGCAGGATATCAAGTGTTTGACTCAGTGGTGCCAGATTCACCGTCGCCCGTGCTGATTTGATTAGGACTCTGTTAATCGCAGACACTGCCTGGCAATGATGACTACATTAGCAGTAGGGAGTATTCAATTGAAAGCAACCAGCTGAGAGATATATTAGCTGAATTAGAGCTCATGCTACACAACTGTTTTAACAATACTGTAATTCTTAAAGTAATAAAAATAGGAATACTGAAACGTATTGATCACCACTCATTACAAGGGATGATTTAAATGTATGAGCACATGCACCAACATGATACAAAGAGCTGCACACAGTTAAAATACATACAAAATATCATATATTTTGATGCGTTCATACAGCATGTTAATTGCTTCCGGGAGTTTTAAACAACTAGAGGCATTTTTTTGTTTGTAAACGTTGTTGATAAAACAAGAAATTCCCTGACTAGGTATAATACTAAGAACCTGAAAATAAACACAATGCACTGCATAACATTGGCTGGAAACTCCCATAGTAGCATTATGAAACAAATAAATGACATGTTAACAAATTACTTTAATATTAACAGTCCACAGTAAAGAGCTCATAGACACAAATGCAACTCCCCAATGGCTGCAAACTGCTCCATCCCAGAGGGAGGAAACACATAGCAATCTACCATCAACCTGGCCCTAGGCAACAACCACTAACAACCATGACTTTAACCATGGTGACTATTACGCATGCGTGACCAGCCACAAGAACCCAGAAATAATGGGTCATTGGTGAGAGACGTTGTCATGAATTGATTTGCTATGTGACTAGCAAGTTACCTACCTCTGTGTAAGTGTTCCTATCTAATAGTCTTTTCACATACTTACCTTAACCTTAACCATGCCTTCTTTACCTAGACATGTGTCCCTTTCAGCTATTCTGTATCCCAGGGGCCTCATTCTTGTACAACAAACATAAGTAATCCATTTGCAGCATAATGCTTTGAAAAGTGTGTTTCTTTGCCTATTTATGCTACAATATAAGAGTTAGTGGTATGGGTGAAGGTGGATGTATGAGAAAATGACAGACACATAAATTTGTGGTATTAAAGTGGATGGGGTAAAGTTTTAGGGTGTTTTTGTTGTCAATAATATGGGGGATTCATGCTGTTGTAGAGGGTGGGGAGGTGAAGGAGTGCCAACCCTGGGACGTATGTAGTTTTGATGACTCACCAGTCCCACAGTTACACAAACATATTGAAACTTATAACTGGCCTGTTCTGACCATAGGACTCAATTAGCTGATCCCTTTTACCCCCAAAGCCCATATGTTAATATAATTAAATTATGTTATATCATTATTATTAAATGCACATTATGTAAATGGACTCAGTAAGTGTATAATGACAGCCATTTGCACAGTGAACACATCATTCCCTTTTTGCTCACATCTATGAATTTTGTGGACAAGAAGAAACAGACAGGATAATATTAACCAAACTTGCAGAGTCTTTTATTGTGAGGAAATACGTATATATTTGATCTTCTTGCACATAGCCAGGCACATGCCAATCTTTTGTAGTTGAAACTGCTTTAGGGAAAAGCTCCGCCTAATCTTTTGCAGGTTTATGGTTTTAGATGAATGTGTTTATGGTGGAAATAGCAAACACATCACAAGTGAGTCCTAGGTACTATAGCTTAAGCACCACCCCCTTTATTAACTTCCTTTTTTCTCTTAAACACTACTTGTATGTGCTTCATTTATATTTGAATTAAATCCATACTTGCCAACTCTGGCAAGCTGTCTTGCAGGAGATCAGGGGGAGGTGGGCGTGTGGGGGCGGGGCGCTGAGAATTGCGTCATTTGGCCTCGCCCCCTAGATGGCATCACACTTTTGTTGCCTATTACAGGAGGGGAAAGGGCCACAATTCGCGTCCTAAGCCTCGCTCCCCACCACTTAAGTAATGAGGGGACCAGAACATGGGAGGATACCCTGCTCTCTCTCTCTCTCTCTCTCTCTCTCTCTCTCTCTCTCTCTCTCTCTCTCTCTCTCTCTCGAGGGTCCGAGAGAACTCCCAGAAATTCAGGAGTCTCCCGGACATTTCGGGACAGTAGGCAACTATGAATAAATCATGACAGTGAGGGATCATCAGAAATTTCTTTATTACATGTGTCACTAGGATACTTATGAATGCTTTAGTACATTGGTCCAAAAGTTCCTAAAAATACACTTACTCATAAAAGTGTGTCTGGTAGGTACAAAAGGCATCTGCCCAAACCTGATTTCTCCCACCACCATGGTCATGTAAAAAGTCTTGGAGGGTTGGAGGGGAAAAAAAAACTCTGCAGACCCACACTTGATAGGACTGTATTTTGTTTTCACATGAATATCTAAAGGCTCATTCTCCACTGCTTGAATCTCTTTTGAAATTACCTTAAATCGTACACTTTGATTAGAAATAAAAAACTCAGGTCCCGGGGGTGTAGCAAGATGCCACAGCATTCAGAGACAGCAATATTATATATATATATATATATATATATATATATATATATATATATATTACATATATACAGGGCTGCCAGGGTGAATTCAGGGCCCTGGTACAACAACTTCATGGGGCCCCCCAAAAAATTTGTGCCGCCGCGGAAAGTTGATGTGGGTGTGGTCATTCTATTTGGGACATGCCTAGCAGGTGAAACGTGCTAGGCCACCCTCCTACACCAAAAAAACCCTGCATTGTTGTGCACACCATTGACACAAGGGTGCATTGCCTGCTTGCCGGAGCGTGACATATGTCCCAGCACTCCTGACTTTCAGGACATCTAGCACCATAGTGTAGTATAGAAAGAATGCAGTGTGTACATAAACAGTTCACAGTCTTGGCCTGCCCCTTAGATTGGGCAGAACAGTCACCAAAAATCGGGATTGTCCCACTAGAATCAGAACATTTCACACACTGTCCTACCTGTTCTTCTCACTTTCACCATCTGTGGCTGCTGCTTTCTTTAGTTGCGGCTTGTCTGGATCCTGGAATGTTGGGGGCCCTATTTGGGAAAAAAAAATGGGCACATTTAGAAAATTACAACCAGCCCCAGCGTTAAATCAATTGCACCCACGAGTAGTAATCAGGCCTTCCTCCAGCCCCATTAAAATAATAGTATTCCCATTTAATAAATAAATCTTTTTCCCTCCCTGCAAACAGCCCCAGCAATAAATTAATAGTATTTACATTTCAGAAATATACCTATTTCCCGCTACCATCACTGCCATTAAATAATTCATATTCACATTTAATAAAGAGACCTCATTCTCCCCAAACTCACCCCCACATTCAATAATCCCCAAACCACCCTATTTTAAATTAATAATCCCCACTATTAAATTTCCCCACCATCAACCCACAAACAAAATAGCACCCATTAATTAGCCACCACCTACCTCACACACACTACATTGGCACAACCCCCTGTGCTATCACATACACATTACTGTGCCCCTTCATCACAACCTTGCTGTGCCCCCTTATGATCACACTGCACCCTCCATGCTGCCTTCCCCCCTTTCTTTTATCACTCTGTGCCTTTCTCTCACCCCTTTCTTTTATCACTCTGTGCCTCTCTTTCACCCCTTTCTTTTATCACTCTGTGCCTCTCTCTCACCCCTTTCTTTTATCACTCTGTGCTTCTCTCATGCCTTTCTTTTATCACATTGTGCCTCTCTCACCCCTTTCTTTTATCACTCTGTGCCTCTCTCACCCCTTTTCACTCCGTGCCTCTCTCACCCCTTGTCACTCCGTCCCTCTCTCACCCCATGTCACTCTGTCCCTTTCTCACCCCTTGTCACTCTGTCCCTCTCTCACCCCTTGTCACTCTGTCCCTATCAGCTTTGCTCCTTTACTTACCTTAAATTAGCCTCATTCATCTCATCTCATCTCTTCTCTTCTCTCTTCTGTCTTGTTTCTTCCTGCTTGGTCCTCTCTATTCAGTTCACACTGAATGTCGGGCGTGACTTGATGACGTCACGCCCAACATTCAGTGTGAACTGAGCAGAGAGGGGGGACGCCGGCGCCGCGATCACGTGAGAATGTTTTCCTTTCCTTCTTTTTTTAAACTATCCAGATTCCCCCACCAACGAACGAGTCGGCGCTCAACCATTCCATGGCTTCCTGACACACTAGCATAGCTCACAATCCCTCACTATTGTCCGGCTGCTAATCAACATCAAAAGCCACGCCCACTAGATCCCACAATCCTTTTATATGCTAAGACCCTGTCCATTGTAAAGAAGTGCAGGGGACATCTGCTGGCCTTGGCAGATGCCAAATGTGTGCACATCGTTGGTGGTTTGTTGTACGTTTTGGGACAATAAATGTAAAACATGTTTATGTGTCTGTTTTTTCCCCAGCACATTTAAGCATTAACAGTATATTCTGTTTACACTTTATTTTCTGTTTTAGTTGCAGAAAAATTCATGCACGGAACAGGGGATCATGTCATGTCATCAGAGCATCTTTATGAGATCACTTTCCCTTTGTGTCTAATTAGCAGTTAGGTGTACAACTGTTTACATGTGAGCCAGATGGCTCACTAAAATTGTAATCTGTGACCAATGCAAGTGACACGAAACTTATGATGTATGGTT
The DNA here is from genome assembly GCF_038048845.1 of Mixophyes fleayi. Taxonomy (NCBI): domain Eukaryota; kingdom Metazoa; phylum Chordata; class Amphibia; order Anura; family Limnodynastidae; genus Mixophyes; species Mixophyes fleayi. Next base: position 55,095,601 of record NC_134413.1, on the reverse strand, counting down.
ATGGCACCATATGCGAAGGACAGGCATAACTGCAAATCTTACACTAATGCCACTGAAGAGGTTAAAACATGTTATGATGTATCAGGAATAGAAATGCTGCTTGATGTACATGCATACTAGTGTCATGGGTGTATCCAGAATGGGCCACCACCAGAAGAGCAGCGGTCATTTTAAAGTAAAAATACTTACCTGCTCTCCCAGAATGTACCTAATTTCAGGGACCAGCAGAGTAGGCCACACACCTGCTTCACTGTCTTCTGAAGTGGGTGGTAGAGGCCCGAATGACTCACTTTAATGTGAATCCCATCATCATGGCCAAGCCCCCTGCTGCTTCATGGTGCGAATTGTGTCATTACACAGTGGGGGTGGGCCTGTCAGGACACAAATCACGTTGTCATACCCTCGCAGTTGTCCTTTGGATCTCTGCTCCAGGAGTTGCATAAAGTAGGCAGGTATCCATCTATTATCCAAACCTAACTTTACTGATGGCAGTGGTGGCATAACCTTTTAAGAACTTTTTTACATAAATCTTGTGATAGTCATAGGCTATCCTGAATGTAGCAAAGGTCAGGTTTCAAATGGGATTTAAGGTAAAAAAAAAAAGGTCAATCTGAGTGATCCAAGTACCTTTACTTTACTACAAAGTTCTGTTTCTTTGTTGTCTGGCATGTGTCATATTATAGTCTTGTTGATTGTTATATACATGTTATCACATCCAGGACAGACAGGCTGTCCCGCATGACTACTACATGCCATTCAGAAGGGAGGAAGGGAATTCTGTATAACACACAGTAAAACCGACACCTTAAAAATAGATCACGCAGGCTAAAAATTATCAGTAGGATATCCAGGTTTTGGGAAATAAAACTGTGATTCAGGATTTGCAAGGGGCAAAGGTCAAAAAACATTTGTAGGCTAAGTAGCCGTGAGCCAGCTGAGTGAGTATCTGGTCTCCGTGGGATGGGAAGGATATATGATTGCAAAACAATGTAACCAGACTTGTAACTCCTTCTTTGCCACATCAATTTGTTTACAAATGCAGAGATGTTACCGCATGTTTGTTAAAGTGCTTTATCAATATAAAAAATAGCTGAAATACATAATCCTGCCTTACTCATAAAAATTGTTTAAATGCAAAAGAGTGATTTTTAAATGGTTAAAGCTACACTAGCACCATGTAAAAGATTGTACTATGGTGCTCCTACCCCTAGTCATAGTCCTAGGGCTGCTGTATACAGCAAGGTGGCTTAGTGGTTAGCCCTTCTGCCTCACTGCACTGTGAGGTCAGTGGTTAGCCCTTCTGCCTCACTACACTGTGAGGATAGTGGGTAGCCCTTCTGCCTCACAGCACAGGAGTACAATTCCCGGCCATGGCCTTATCTGTGTGGAGTTTGTATGTTCTCCTCGTGTTTGCGTGGGTTTCCTCCCACTATCCAAAAACATACTGGTAGATTAATTGGTTGCAATCAAATTGACCCTAGTCTCTCTGTCTGTGTGTGTGTGTGTGTGTTAGGGAATTTAGACTGTAAGCTCCAATGGGGCAGGGACTGATGTGAGTTCTCTGTACAGCACTGCGGAATTAGTGGCGCTATATAAATAAATGATGATGATGATTTTTCTGCAGCTCTGCTGGTTTTGCAATATAGGATCAGTAAATCAAACTTGAAATTGCGGCGAAGGTTGGCTGTGAGCGGGAGGACCAACGACAAGGCACTAAGGCTTATCATTGTACCTTCTGCTCATACCCATCTTGGTTTTTTGACCAGGACTGTAACAGGAATAGAACAAAATCTTAAAAAATGGCTGCATGTGTTAGCCCCTGGGGCTCCTTTTAAGGTTGGAGAGTCATATTATTGAAATCTTTTCGATAGGTGGTAGTGCAGCTTTAAGGTTTATTGAATTCTCACTATCAACTGTATTAAAAAATATATTTATTTAGCAACTATGCTACTAGGGGGTAATTAATATTTTTAAACATAGATCACAGGTTCTTTTAATTAGTTGTTTTCCCATTGTTTTGACGTGGGAAGAGAGCCCATGGTCACGTGATTTCTAAAAACATACCAGGTCAGAAGGATCGCTTTCAGAGTCTTTGAATTTGGCATGCAGGTTCCTTTGGGGCAGGAAACTCGAAGCAAAAGGGGGGGTTGTGTACATCAGAGAGGAAGGAATTCACTTTGTGAAGGTTGTCAGAACAGCTGTGTGGTACGTTTCAATCCTCACATTTCTTGGTAACCCTGGGAATCTCTCTGTAATAGTTACATACACAACATTTATATGCAGATTACTCTATTCTTGGCAGGGACACCAAATAACCTGGAGATGGTAGCTGGAGAAGCAATTAGAGAATCTTTCCAGGCATCATTCCCTTCGCACCTTGTTTGGGACACTTTAAAAACTCTTTCTATTCAAACGCAAATCATCTTTTTCCTGAAAACAACAGTTGAGTAATTTTGACGTCAATGGTCGAGTTGTTGTCGGAAATGCCAAGAATAGACGGTGTGTGAAGGATGGAGAAGGCAGGAACTTTAATAGGCAGAAGCATTTCCTCAGCCACTGAGTTTTGTCTTGGCTTTTAAGGTCCTGTCAGTTGACACACTTTAATTCCCACAATGACCTTTGTTGTGCACAACCTCCAAATTACCATAACATCCACCAGGCACTCATCAAGGACAATTAGTTCCACAGAAAACAGAAGAAAAGTAAATAATTGCTGCTCCTCAGTGATCATTTTATACACACAGAAATGATCACCTTGCACCTCCTCCTACAGTCACTGATAGGAGAGCAGTGACACAAGATAATGAGGAGGAAAGTACTGGAGGTAGCAGGTGAAATATGGGTTATGTTCGATTGCGTTTTAGAGATGAGTTTAGGTATGATGCTGCAAATAAGAAAAGGAATATGGGTCTCTTCTGTAAACCAGTATCATGCACTTACGAATTCATAATTTCCACTTACCCTACAGCAGCAAGGAGCAACTTTTCCTTGTTTTGTTACATCCATTAGCAGACACAAGAGTTACAGCTTGATGAGCAAATGTGGATCCATAGGTCTAGGTGCGCAACCTCGAATAGAGATTCGTTATTCACATATACTGACTTGGACCTGGCTCAGTAGGCAATACTATGGAATGTCTGCATGCTAACGAGGGTCCTGAAAGTTAGAGCATGAAAGAGGGAGCAAACACATAGTCCGAAAAATAGGAAAAATAGAGGAGAAGCATAGTGTGAGTCGCCATAGCATTACTTACACTCCTCTGTTCTACTTATGTGTATTACCTCCTCTATTTGTTACTTGCTTCTGTATCCGGCGCTATGGATAAGCAAATAAATAGTAAAAATAATAATAATAATAATAAGTGATATTCATTTGATGCACACAAGATTCCGTGACATATGGAATACACATTAACATGAAATCAATTGGCCCAAACATTAGGTGATTTTTATGTTTGTATAATACAAACATTTAAATGTTTATTTCATTTTAAGATAGTGCCATGATAGATGCTATGCTGTAATGCTTAGGATATATCTATTTGTGGGCCTTATAGCAAAAATTTGTAAGGGCCTGCATATACCGACCATTGGTTAAAAACTTGCATGACACATTGGGGCTTTGATAGGGAAAGCGGCTCCCCTCACCTGTGGGACCCCATATCAGCTGCACCCCTTGCACCTATGGTAGTTATAACACTAGTAAGGCCCTAAATCAACTGCTGAACCAAAGCAATCTCCAATTGATAAAATATTATCTTTAGGGCCCCATGTAGAGCTTTACATAAAAAATGCATGAGTATAATGTGCCTGACAAAAACACGCAATTCTGTTTGCATGCTGGGTCAGACATATCTCAAGATGCGCCCAGGTCTGCAATGGTCACATATGCGCCAGGTTGATGTCAGGCGTATATTAAACGTACTTGCGTTCAAATCTTCATATGAGGTCAGCACAAGATACCGCTGTGTGAAGATTCACAATCCTACAGATTCCTCTTCAAACTGCTCACCCTCACGTACAAGGCCCTCTCCAACTCCTCTGTTGCCTACATCTCCAACCTCATCTCCATACATACTCCCCCTCTCCCTCCTCTCCGGTCGGTCAATGACCCCTGCCTTTCCTCCCCTCTGGTAAACACATCTGACTCACTTATCCAAGATTTCTCCCGTGCTGTCCCCACCACTGGACGATCTCTCTCCTTCTATCAGACTATCCCTAGCCTGTATAGCTTCAAATGGTTATTGAAAACCCAACTCTTCAGAAAAGCCTACCAATCCTCCATTTAACCATTTCACCATGTAGTATACCTCACCCGCTTTCATCCTTCATCTCTCCCACTCTAGCTTCTTGTCCTCAGATTCCCTTACATTGGCTCACCCACATGTGTCAACTATTTGTCTGCCCCTTTCCCTTTAGATTGTAAGCTCTAGTGATCATGGCCATCTTCCCTTTTGTTCTCATTACCTATAACTTTTGCTCACCAGCTACAGTGCGCATCTCATCATTGGGCTCTCTGCCCATTGACTCCACTCCTCCAATATCTTTGCACCTCTTTCAATGGCACTAAACCTCGCCCACGCTAATAGGCACAGGTTTCAGCCTGCGCTGATTATACCCCTTGCACCCCAGTAGCTGTGTTGAGAATTGTAGTGTTATTTGTTTAGTGTTTTGTACTGTTATACCATGTACTGTCTTGTTGTTTTCCCTCTGAACGGCACTGTGGGCTTCATGTGGCGCCCTATAAAGGTTAATAGTAATAATAATAATAATAATAATTCAGAGCAGAACTTATGCTGTATTTCTTAATGAAGATAGATCATAGAAGCTAGTTTACAGTTACATAGTAACATAGTTGATGAGGTTGGAAAAAGACACCAGTCCATCAAGTTCAACCTATTTTGGATCTCCTGCGATCCTGCACTTATATTTGAAATTGATCCAGAGCAAGCACCCACCAATCTGTTTCAATTGTGAAAATCCCCCCAGACTCAATATTGCAGTCCTATTTTTACCTTATATCCACTACTATCCTACATTTTAATTAACGGTCGTATCCCTGTATATACCTTTCCGCTAAAAATTTGTCTAACCCTTTCTTAAACATATCTATTGAATCTGCCATCACAACCTTCCCCGACAATGAATTCCATATCTTGACTGCCCTTACTGTAAAGAACCCCTTCCTTTGCTGGTTATGAAATTTCTTCTCCTCTAACCTTAGGAGGTGACCACGTGTCCTGTGTATAGTCCATGGGGTAAAAAGTTCCCATGAAAGTTCTCTGTATTGACCCCTAATGTATTTGTACATAGTAATCATATCTCCCCTTAGACGCCTCTTTTCTAAAGTAAACATGCCTAAACTGGCTAACCTTTCCTCATAACTTAATGACTCCATACCCTTTATCAATTTTGTCGCCCTTCTCTGAACCCTTTCTAGTTCCAAATTATCTTTTTTATAGAGTGGTGCCCACAACTGTTCTGCATATTCAAGATGAGGTCTTACCAACGATTTATACAGTGGCAAAATTACACTGTCTTCCCTTGCATCTATGCCCCTTTTTATGCATGCCAATACTTTGTCCTTGCAGCTGCTGCTTGACATTGAGCACTATTGCTAAGTCTACTGTCTACGAGCACTCCCCATTCCTTTTCCATTATAGATTCTCCTAAATTAATTCCATTTAATTTATAGATTGCGTTCTTGTTTTTGATCCCTGAATTCATAACCTTACATTTATCTATGTTAAACCTCATATTCCATTTGGCCGCCCAATCCTCCAGTTTATTTAAGTCCCTCTGTAGAGAAGCTACATCTTGCTCTGATTTTATTACCTTACAGTGTTTAGTGTGATCTGCAAAAAATAGAAACTTTACTCTCTTTACTCTCTAAACCATCACCAAGGTCATTAATGAATATATTAAAAAGGAGTGGTCCCAGCACGGAACCTTGAGGTACTCCATTTAATGCAATATTGTCACTTTTAAATGTAATGTTTCCATACACAATGTTGTGTACCGTATGGTATTGCTACATCAGCAGTGTTTAATTTGTACTGTTTTTACAGTACCTTTTTTCATGGGTCAAGGATTATGTAAATTACTAAAATATAATGCAATAGGATAAAAAAATTTAAGCAAACTTTTACTAACATATAAAATGTCCTGTAACACCAAAAAAAACCTTTATTCCTCCATTAATCTGGTATAAAACAAATGTTTCTCCTAGTGCGTGCCTGCAGTGTTAGTAATAAAATGCAGCTGTTGCAGTACCCAAAAACCCACAATGGTGTTTCCTTTGAGGTTCTTTCTGGAGTTTAGCTTTAAGAAAAAATGTTCTTCTTATAGTGTTTACTTGCAGTGTTACTAATTAAATGCATTGATTGATCTTAAGCAATCAAATAGTGATTCACTAGAAACATCCCAACAGCTGTTGCCGCTGTTTCAGTGCAATGGGAATCATCTGTTTCTTTGGCACAATGGTTGTAAAGCTTAAAAGTAAGAAATACGAATAAACACATATTAAATAGCCACAAAGCAAATTAATTTAGCACAATCAGCTGGAGAAGGTTATCCGCAATCAGAAGGCAGCCAGCGACAAGAATCTAGCTAATGCTGGTGCAGACGTATATGCGTCTGTGCCCAGATCAGACTTGCATTTTCGTGAACACGTTGTTAATTGTACTTGGCCTTCGCTTGAACGTCCCTTCTCCAGTCCGCCTCTCTAAATGTAAAGAATAAGTTGCAACAGAGGCTGCATACTGCGTAAATCTTTTTTGTGCGCATGTGTGGTATGCAACTGTGTATTTTGCACAAGAAAAAGATGTCCCTTGGAATTTATGATGTTTCCTTAGTAATGTTTAAAATGTTTGGAACAAGGTAATAATTGCTAAAAGAAGTAAGACATTGTCCACCAACAGTGTGAAATGGTTGATTTAATATAAAAATAAAAATTGGTAACTACAATTGTACCTCTATCACCACTGCCAAATTGATTATCTATTGTAAGCAATTGTAATCATCTACTAATGCCAACATCCACATATGTAGTTGAATTTTAATTTTATATCTAGGTTGGAATTCCCAAACTATTACAGTGAATGAAAGCACTGGGTGTGTATTTAAAAAAATACATTGCTTTTTTATGTTGCTCTGTGATTTCCATTGGCTTTATGGTTCTCGCATAATAGCAAAATGAAATGATACAGAAATTTTATTTCTAACCCATAACCACTAACTGAATTGCTCAATTAATTTTGTACAATGAACCTATTTATATTCAGTAACCAGGAAGAATTAGCGTGATAAAAAAAAACTAGTCCTACATGTGATTTGGATCTATGTTATTTATAACTTGCAGAATAACAAATTGTATGTTTCATTAGAGAATTTACGGAAATGTATAATGGATAGTTCAGAGCATATTCCTGGACTTACTTCAGAGGAGTATAAGCCCTACCTTGCTTATTCAACATAGAATTCTTAGATCTATCCTCAATCCTATTTCAAAACACAGAAAAAATGAGGCTTCAGAAAACAACATAGCCCTTGATCTGTGTTGAAAAAAATCCAAAGCATTACTGGAATTAATATCTATGAATGTTTATGTATTCAGGCAGCAATCCCACATAGAAGGTTTTTTTCTTTAAATAGCAAGTTAAGTATATTTCATCTAATTTTTCTTAGTTGTCCTCCTATAAATCATCTAATTTTCAAAACTTCTATGGAGAAGAATCCAATATGGCAGCCAATCACACACACACACACACACACACACACACACACACACACACACACACACACACACAGCTCTCAGCATATCACATGGTAAAAGGGGGAGGAGAAGGTGGGGACTTTACAGTGCACAATAGAGATGTAGCCTAGAGACTTGTTCCAAAACCTCCCTGCTTACTACATCATGTGTCATGTGACTGTGGTTGCCATGGTAGTCAAGTGACTGTGGAAAAATGATAATTGCAAAGCTTTTTCTTATAGTTTGTCACAAGAAAATACCTCAAAATTGTCCTTATTCTACTTAATTCAATACCTTCAGAGTTATATCTGTCCAATCTCTTTACTGAGAGTTGGCATCTTGAAAATCCAAGCAGAGGGATGAAGATGCTCTATTGGGCATCACTTGGGAATAGGGAGCAGAATGAGAGTTGGATCATGGTCTGAATAAATAATGTTTGCCCCAATCATTTAGATGTCAGTGGTGTTCCCTCTTATGTTTTGAATGGCAAAATAACTCAAACAGCATGTTTGAGCTATCAAGCCATTCAGAAGCAGGTATTAAAAACGTATCTTTTGGATGGCAGTTTTGATGGCGGTGATAACCAAACCACTGGCGGTTTAGTGGTTTTCAATCCACCACACATCACCAGCCAATTTACATTGCAGCCTCAAACCGCCCCTATAGTGATTGCGATGATTTGGCGCACTAAATTGTCGTCGATGTGTTGCGGTTTAAAGCCGCCACCAAATTTGAATCTTAGTAAATCTAGCCCCGAGTCTAAAACTGAGGAAAATTGCACCAATCTCCTTGGGCCTGAGTCATTAAGGAACTTAGGCAAGAATTTGAGTAAATTTTCTGACTTAAGTTTTCTGGACATAACCATGTTGCAATGCAAGGGGTGTAAATTAGTTTATTATTTTGCACATAAGTTAAATACTGGCTGTTTTTTCATGCAACACAAAAATACTTGATAGCTTATTTGTACACTGAAATTTAAAGTTGATATTTGTGTGCTACGTGACAAAACAGTCAGTATTTCATTTATGTGCAAAATAATAAACTAATGTACACCCCTTGCATTGCAACATGGTTATGTCCACAAAACTTAAGTAAGAAAACGTATTCAAATTCTTCGCTAAGTTCCTTAATGAATCAGGCCCTTTGACATTATCTATGGGAAAGCTCTATCGGGGTGTATATTGTATTCTACATTCATGTCCAATTGGAAGAAGACAGAAGAATAACATTGAAAAGTGCTGCTGTGTTGGATTATTAGTGTTAAGCCAATATTGAGCAATACAGTGAACTGTTACGTTGCTCTGTGCTATTTGCAACTGTAATACCAGTTTGCATTGTGAAGAAGAAAAAGTGATCAGCATTAGTACTACCTGCTAAAAAGACCACATAATGGCACTCATCTGATTATTATGCAAATGTTTTTGTATGACATGTAATAGTAAAATGGAAGAAATTGTTATTGAGTTTTTTGTATATTGCTAGAGAGATATTTTGTGGCTAGAGTAATATTGCAGGATAGCAATTCAAGGAGTTAGAGGTACCTCTTAATGGTATACAACACGTGAGACACGTTTAAAGTGTATTTAGCATTAATTAGTCCTGTTCATTTGATATAGTAGAAACGTGTGTATCTAAATTGCTGTGTATTTATTGTGTATGCTGCACCCAAATGTACCCTTAAATCACTGCTTGATTTAAAGAGATACATTTTAGATATGTAAAACACAAATAATAGTGCAAGTTCTTAGAATAGCCCTCTAGTCAATAGGCTTCATTTACTCACATTGGGGCTGATGCATGACTGTGTAGCGTATTTTACATAATATTGCTCTGTGCATGCCAAGAAAGTTGGCACATGCAGATTTTCCACTTACACCAGGTTAACTTGGAGAGACGGAACTGGGGTGTTCTAATGTAGGCCAAGTACAGTATGGACATGTTTGTGCAATTGCGAATGGATGGAGAAAAATTATGCACATTCTGCTTCCAACTATGCATCAAGCCCATTATGTATAGCTGTAGAATAGCAGGTAAATTGTAAGTTCTTGTAGAGCGTTTGAGACAACAGCTGCACTCTTATTTGTTTAAAAAATGTTTTCCTCAGTAGGAGAGAGGATACCAATGTAGGGCTGCAATGGGCATCAAAGAACCCACTGAACTTTGTACTCCAAGTAAGACGCATTCGGTGTTCAGGTTTGGGTGGTTATCCTCTTACCCCCCATAAGCATAGCCATCATTCTTGCAATTAGTATGCAATTAGTATGTTGGGGACACACAGATTATTATTAGTCCTATAAAGATCCACATGAATTAAACTTTTACCTATTTCAAATAATAAGTTTATTGTCTCTCCCCTAACAGCTTCCATATGATCTTCTTGGTCTCAAGCAGGAAATCCTTTGATTATCGCTGTCCACACTATGGTGCTGAAATTAAACCATGTTTTCCATCTTTTGGCTCATTTACAAGGCCAACATTTACATTATGGCTTAGAAGGTAAGAGAAACCTAGCCTCAGGGCCAACCAAATGGGAAGACAGGGAAGGCACATGTTGGGGACCGGCCTCTCCCAGGAACCTGCAGCTATTACAGCAACTGTAATCTTTTGGACACAAAAGAATTTAAACACGCTGCTGGCATTCAATCACATTGCTTTCGAAGGCCCAAAGCCCCATGCATCACAATGTCATTGTCATGGTGCCTGTATTGTGAAGTTGTGCAGCTGCCAGCCTGCCATGCAGCATTGTCATTTCTCAAGTGAGAAGATCACTCCACCACTGATATAGTTCTGCTACTTAATACAAATATGTTTTTTAGAGTACAGTAAAAGATTCAGTACCATCTACTGTCTATAGCTAATTTTCTGACCAGCAGGAAATGGGAATATCTAGTTCAAAGCTTACCACCCGCCTGTTAGAAATCCTACATAGTAAAATAGTTGTTGTATTTTACTATAAGAATTCCCTTTACCCACAGTAATTTTAAAGTGACTGGGAGGGAAAATACAAAGGAGCACACATTTAATCAACAATGAGAGTCTTGTGGACAGAGCCAGGGGTACTCTAAAACTTTGATATCTTTGATCCAAATCGTATGACATTTCTGCTTATATGTGAAATAAACAAAGGAAGCTGCTTTAATGTGAGGCTCGGGGCACAAGTATTCTTACAGCAATAAATCTGTATCATTCCTGTTTGTTAGGCATATTTTGTTTTGCTAAAGACAAGAAGCACCTTTTGCATTTGCTCAGTTTTATTCTCATGTGTTTAAGGACCCCCCTCATTCCCATGACTTCATTTGAAACTATTTTATGACTGAAGTGTAAAGACAACATACTTGTAGATACTAAATATGAGGATATACTGTTAAAAGTAACTTGATGTCATCTGACATTTATTTATGGCAATTAGAAATTGGTAAAGTTTTTAAAACTGTTCCGTTGAATACTCGCCAAATCATATTTCTCCGGCTCCATTTGGCCTTAAGAGTTTCACTTGGTATTCCCCCTATGATATTTGTTCTGTCTCGAATATCGGTATCATTGTTGTTGCACATGGACTTCTCACTACAGGACAGAATACAGTGACACAGTTGTTGCTAAATAGTCTCTTCTGCCACAAAATTAAATTTTTATGAAATTCTGCTGCAACTTTGCTTATCACTAAAGCCCATTATACAGGGGCGGGCTTTAGTACATTTTGGGCCGCCTTATCTGCAGTGGGCGCAATACCCGCCTGCCTGCCCGTTACCACAAGACCCGCCCGCCCGTTACCGCAGGACTACACTTCCTATTGACAGAGAGTCAGTGCCTAGGTTCCCTGCTCACTGTAGCGTCCTGACATGAAAAACTGATGTCAGGGCGCTGCCAGAGCACACGAGACAACAAGAGCCTGCACAGAAGCAGCAAGAAGGAGGATCAAAAAGATGTAGGGAGAAGTTACAGAAGGAGGACACAGAAAGAAGAAATAGATAATCTCAGGAGCAATCAGGTAATTCAATTACTGCAGGGGCTGGTGAGAAGGGGGGGCTGGTTAGAAGAGGGGGCTGGTCAGAAAAGGGGGCTGGTTAGAAGAGGGGGCTGGTGAGAAGGGGAGGCTGGTGAGAAAAGGAGAGAGGGCTGGAGAGGAGGGGGTCTGGAAAGAAGGGGGGAGGGGATCTGGAGAAAATTCAAGGTCAGCTGGGTGGAGAGAAGGGGGGATTTCCTTTGGAGTACCTAAATATGTGATACATACTATAAAAACATAAGTAATCCAAAAAATAAATCAGTAAAATATGAATTTGTAATAATAATCTCTATTAAATGTGACAAAACTTGTAACCCATAATTTGATTGTTGGCAGGTGGGGGAAATAGGCCTTTGTATTACATGGGAATAGTAATAATTTAATGTTGAGGCTGGTGAGGGGTGAAATCGGTCTGTTTGTTAAATGTGGAGGTTATTCATTTAATGTCAGGGCTGATGGGGGGCTGCTATGTATGTTTATTAAATGGGAAGGTTATTAAATGTTATTAATTTATTGTCAGGGCTGGTTGGGGAGAAGGAGGCTATTAATTAAAGGTCGGGCTGGTTAGGGAAAAGGAGGCCTAAGTATTAAATGTGGATGCTATTAATTTAATGTCGGGGCTATATGGAGGAAATTAGACATTACACATAAATGCTATTAATTAAATTCTGGAGCTGATTGAGTGGAAGGAGGCCTGTTCTTATAGAGAAAAACCTATTGGTTTAATGTCCTTCTGGTTGTGGGGAGGGAGGCCTAGATTCTTCACTCACTGCTCAACTTTTCAGAAGACGAGTAATAACTATTTCTTTTCATTATGGCCGTGTCATCCATTGATAGAATATTGGTACTACAGTATGTAGTACAATATTACAATACAATATACAGAGAAGTTATTGCCATCATTAAGTCCCTTTGGGGTCACACTGTCCATAAGGAAGATTTTTCTAGTCTCCCTCTTTAGAAGTTCCAGATTGATGTTACCTCCTCTCAAGCCCATATGAATCTGTTCCATTGCATATGCTTGTAATCCCTGAGGTTTGCCTCCATGGCATTTAAGAAAATGCCGGGCTACCGTGGTGATCTGTTTCATATTTTGTGTGTCTCTTTCCGCCCTTCTGATGTTTCCTACGTGTTCTAATACCCTTTTTTTATAAAAGTCTCCTAGTCATGCCTATATATTTAGGCTTGCATGGGCATGCTAGGCAATAGATCACGTTTAGCGAATTGCAGTTGAGGAATTCATTTATCTTCCATATTTTGTGATATCGATCTTTATATTCTTTGATGTTTAACATGTACTGACATGCCATACATCTCCCACATTTGTGGAATCCTATAGGTCTATTGGAGATCCTCTTTATTGGGGATAGGTTACTATGTACCAAGCTGTCCTTGAGATTTTTAGAACGGCGCCATGTAACCGATATTCTATTCCCCAAAATTTTATTCAAATCTTCGTCTGATTTGAGTACTTCCCAATACTTTTGGAAAATCTCAGTAATCTGTTTCCACTCCGAACAAAAGGAACCAATGAGACGGATTTTGTTGTCCTGTATTTTATTTTTGGGGGGTGAATATATGAGACTATCTCTATCCCTTTGACGGACTGACCTCTCTGCTTGTCGTATAGTGCGTTTATTATAGCCTCTAACTTCCAATCTAGTCTTAAGTTCCCTTGTTCTGTTTGAACATACTTGAACATCAGAACAGTTCCGTTTAACCCTAAGCATCTCACCTTTTGGGATGCCCTTGATAACCGCTGGATGATGGGAGCTTGATGAATGGAGGAGGCTGTTTGTCGCCGTTTTCTTTCTAAATAAATCTGTATTGAGGCGTCCATCTGATGTTTTAGATAGGGTGAGATCTAAGAAATTGATATATTCTTCATTTATTTCCGACGTGAGTTTTAAATTTAAATCATTTTGGTTGAGTACTCCGACGAATTCCAAGAAGAGGTCTTCTTCCCCATCCCATAAAATCAATCTATCATCTATGTATCTTAGCCAGAGGGTGATGTGAACAGTATACTGATAATTGTTCTCAACGAAAACCTCTCTCTCCCACCAACCCAAAAAGAGGTTGGCATACGTGGGCGCACAGGCGCTGCCCATTGCTGTCCCCCTAATTTGAAGATAAAATTTATCTTCAAAGACAAAGTAGTTACATGTCAGTACAAACCTCAGTAGATCTAAAATAAAATCATTAAGATCATCTTTTGCTCTCATCTCCAAAAAATACCTTACTGCCTGTATGCCCTGTTCATGTATGATATTTGAGTACAAGGACTCTACATCTAGGGAGGCCAGTCTGGTGGTCTTGTTTATTATGATGTTATTGATCTTAGATAGGACATCCAGAGTATCCCTAACATATGAGTCTAAGCTCATAACGAATTCCCGTAGTTGTGTGTCTATAAATTTGCTGGCATTCTCCGTAATGTTGCCGATACCGGAGACTATCGGTCTATCGGGTGGATTCAGTTGGTTCTTGTGAATTTTGGGGACCACATAAAATGTGGCCACTTTGGGGTAATGCACCATAAGGTAATTCAGATCTGCACGCATAATGACACCTCTTGCATAAGCATCTTGTATTAATCTGTCATATCTAAGTTGGAAATTGGCAGTCGGGTTAAAGATAAGCCGTTTATAGCAATCTGTGTCATTGAGTTGCCGATAAACCTCCTTCACATATTGGGATCTTGGCCATAATACAATGTTCCCACCTTTATCAGATGGCTTAATCACAATATTTTCCCACTGCTCAATCTCTTTTAGGGCCTTCCATTCTCCTTTCGTAAGATTATACTTGTATTTACTTTGATGTTGTTCTTGTTGATATAATCTATCTAAATCCTTTGATACAAGATCTGTATAAGCTTTCACTTGAGGACAGATGGAGATGTCCGGAGTGAAGTGGGATTTCTTTTTATTTTTTGATGCTATTTTTGCCTCTCTTACTTCATTATTTATATCAAGAGGAGATGTACATGTATCTAGTTCCTCCAAAATTTGGAGTGCAATAGCTTCCTCCGCTGAATCTAGTCCCAGATTTTCTGGGTTAAAATATAAATCTGGGGTAGTTGCTTGTTCCCTCGTTTTTATGAGGAAAAATTTTTTAAGAAGTAATTTTCTTGAGAAAAGAGTCAGATCTCTTTAACATTCAAATCTATTGAGGCTTTTAAGAGGTGAAAAGGACAAGCCCTTTTCCAGAAGTGAAATTTGGTCTGGAGTAATAGTTAGATCTGACAGGTTAATAATTTTCATTGTGTCATTTAATAGCGTTGTCTCCTGTTGTGTCTCCTGGGGGGTAATGGGGTTCCCAAGGGATCTTGTTCTTCCAAACCTTTCCTTTTTTTTGGTCTGGTATCCCTTCCCCCCCCTCCGTATCGGCTTGTATTTGGAATACCCCCTCCTTCTCTGCGTCTCTGACTGAAATCTAAAAAATCTTTCACTGAGGTTTGATTGTCTCTGGTTGTTGGGGATTGGTCTGAGGTCTCATTGCCTGATGATTCTATTTCAGATGTACTATATCCTGATGTTGTTCGTTTGGATTTTGAGATATCCCACCTAAAAACCCTATTGTTTGCATAATCTTGGGAATCCCTGGCAAATTTTTGACTTTTTTTGTCCATTATTATGCCTTCAAATTGATCAAGTTCTAGTTTAAATTTATCATAAGCTGTTTGAAACTTATCTATGTTCTCATATTGTTTCAGTTTCTCTCCCAAAGATGTTATTTCCATTGTGTATGACTGTAGGAGTAGGCTGTCATGTTCTATCAGTATATGGATCAGATCATTTGAGCATTTCGTTAATGCTTCTTCCCACTTCTTTTTTAATTCTCCATTATGTAATTCAAATGCCGGGTATATTTTGGGTCTTAAGCCCCTTGGGATCATTTGTTGTTTTAAGTAACTGTTGAACATGGTCTTGTTCCAGAATACTTTTGTTTGTTTGTACATAGTGTTCTTTAGGTCGTTCAGTAATTGTGTCCAATCCCCTGCCGTCCTATTGTGACTAAATGTGTTACAGAGAAATTCCTCGTCCATATTTCCCTGCCACTTCTCTTGTCTTTTGAGGAGATCATTGCTAATACTGAAAGTTGCCATGAGTTCGGTTCAGAATAAATTATGATATATTTCCTATATAGGGTATTATGTGTCCTGTGCAGATTAGTTGAGTAATACACTCAAGAAGAAATAATCTAACAAAACATATGTAAATCGCACCAGGAATGTCCTAATGTTTTCTAGGTTGTAGTTATTTAATCATTTATTCCATATATTTTGTATTTTTTTATAAACTCTAAATCCTGTCATACCAATGTGTCCTTTAAACAATACAGGCAGTATAATCAATTAAACACTGAAAAATAATTCAGTAGCGGGATAGCTAATACGTCATCAAAAGGGGAGGTTCCCCTACTATAAAGGAAAGGATGCCGGGGCAGTTCGGGTCAGCCTTGAGAAAGCTTTCTGTAGTGAAACGCGCGTCAGCAATACACATTGTTTAAAGGACACATTGGTATGACACGATTTAGAATTTATAAAAAAATACAAAATATATGGAATAAATGATTAAATAACTACAACCTAGAAAACATTAGGACATTCCTGGTGCGATTTACATATGTTTTGTTAGATCACTCTGCCTGTGGCAACTGAGAATTTGAGAATTTGGATCATTTGATGCCATAAACAATTTGTGCACGTTAAATCACTACATCATTTTAGTATCTCATTTGCAACTTTCTGGCCGTTTCAGAAAAGTTCCGGTGTTAACAACACCACCATCTCCTCTGTCACCCAACTCCTCTGCTTGGGTGTCACCCTTGACTCCTCTCTCTCTTTTGCCCCCCACATTCATTCTCTTGCCAAAGCCTGTCGCTTCCAACTATGCAACATCGCCCACATCCGTCCCTTTCTCTCTCAGGAGGCCACCAAAACCATCATACACGCACTCATCATCTCCCGCCTGGATTACTGCAACCTCTTCCTCACCGGCCTCCCCCACTCCCGTCTCTCCCCCCTCCGCTCTATACTCAATGCGGCCGCAAGACTCATCTACCTCTCACGCCGCTCCTCCTCTGCCTCCCCTCTCTGCCTTGCCCTACACTGGCTCCCCTTCCCCTACAGAATTCTTTTCAAACTCCTCACCACCACTTACAAGGCTCTCTCCCACTCTACTGCCCCTTATATCTCTAACCTCCTCTCCATTCACACTCCCACCCGCTCCCTGCGCTCGGCCAATGACCGCCGCCTCTCCTCCACTCTGATCACCTCTTCCCATTCCAGAATCCAGGACTTTTCCCGTGCAGCCCCCCTTCACTGGAATGACCTCCCTCGCTCCATCCGCCTCTCTCCTACTCTGTGCTCCTTCAAACGTGCACTCAAAACTCACCTCTTTCTCAAAGCCTACCAACCATCCACTTAACCCCTATCTCCTCCACTCATTCTCCCCTCTCTCCCATTCCCTCAACTGGCTCCTCTTGTGCCTGGTCTGTTTAACCCTCCCTTAGGATGTAAGCTCGCTTGAGCAGGGCCCTCTTCCCTCCTGTCTCCTTACCCGTTCTTCTGCTCCGTGTCTATTGTATCTGCCTGCCTGGAGTTTCTGAAGTATTGGTACTTTTGTATATTGTTCTGTACTGTTATACCCTGTATAGTCTACTGTTTGTACTATGTGCGGCGCTGCGGAAACCTTGTGGCGCCTAACAAATAAATGATAATAATAATAATACAGTTTTGAGTTTCACTTTTGCTTCGCCATTCTGGGGAATAACCATTCTGCACTGTAATTCTAAATTCACATATTTATGACACTTTGTTGCCATACAATATGTGGACAAAAGTATTCAGACATTTGACCATTACACCAACAGGGACTGCAATGACATTGTATTCAAATACAAATGAGGTATGTCTATTAAATAACGAGACTGATTAAATAACTCACCTTTATTTATTGGTATTAAAAATCAATGTTTGTCCCCTTTAATATACTCCCCATTTGCACTAATACATCGCTGTAGTCTTGTTTTCCACTGGTCGAAGCCATGGAGCAAATCAATTTCTGTCACTTGTTACAACATATCTGCCGTTTTCTTCCTTACAGCATCAACTGACTGAAAATGTGTCCCTTTAAGCATTGATTTAACTTTTGGGAAAAGATAAAAATTGCAAAGTGCTAAATTGGGTGAATATGGAGGATGTTCAAGTGTAGTAATGTGTTTGTTGGTCAAAACTGCTTCACAGAAAGTACTGTGTGAGCAGGCGCATTGTCCTGGTGAAGAAAGAAACCATTTTTCCACAGTTGCGGCCGTTTCTTTCTGACTCTCTCAGCTTTTGAAAAACTTCCTTACAATAATGCTGATTAACTGTTGTGCCTTCTGGAACCCATTCTTCCAAAATTACACTCTTGATATCGGACGAAACAATGAGCATTGCTTTGAATTTTGACTTGCTTTGACAAGCTTTTTTCATTCTTGGTCATGACAATGTTTTCCAGTGCATTGACTGTCTTTTGGTTTCAGGATCGTACTGGAAGATCCAGGTCTCATTACAAGTGATTACTTTATGAAACTGGTTTGGATTTGTTTCAAGTTGCTGCAGAATATTAACACAACATTCATTGCAACGTTCTTTTTGCTCTGGTGTGGGAACCCTTGAGACCATCTTTGTACAAACTTTCGTCATGTTAAGATCCTCACACAATATTTTCCATACGGTGTCTTTGTCAAAGTTCATGGATTTAGCTATCATTCGAACACTGAGTCGGTGGTCTTTTCGAACAATCTGACTTATTTTTTCTACATTTTCTTAGGTTCTTGAAGTGCAAATTCGTCCAGGGCATTCATCATCTTTGACATTTTCATGTCCTTCGCTAAATCTTTTGTGCCACTCAAATACATGCGCACGAGACAGGCAGTCAGTCCCATAGGCCGCAGTAAGCATTTGAAAACATTCTGTTGGTGTTTTGTGCAATTCTACTAAAAATTTCAAATTGACACATTGTTCAACTTTTAAACTTGCCATTTTTTCAGCACTCTACAGAAAACACAACCAAACTAAATGGCGACTCACAATCAACTGAACGTCATAGAGTGTTGCAGCTTGTCATGCAGGTTCAGACAGGTTCAAGGTTACTACGTATGCAGTTATAACCGGTTCTGACTGCTTTGTTTACTAGGTGGAATCACAGTCTCGTTATTTAATAGACATACCTCGTATACTTTAATATGGAGTTGGTCCCCCTTTTGCAGTGATAAAACAGCTTCCACTCTTCTTGGAAGGCTTTCCACAATATGGTGGAGTGTTTCTGTTGGAATTTGTGCCCATTCATTCTGTAGAGCATTTATGAGGTCAGGCGCTGATGTTGGACGTGAAGGCCTGGATCGCAAACTCCGTTCCAGTTCATCTCAGTAGGTCCGATGGGGTTGAGGTCAGGACTCTGTGCGGGCTAGTCAAGTTCTTCCACACCAAACTCATTAAAGCATGTCTTTGCAGTTCTTGCTTAGTGCACTGTGGCACAGTCATGTTGGAATACAAAAGGGCCTTCCTCAATCTGTTGCCACAAAGTTGGAAGTATAGCATTGTCCAAAATGACTTGGTATGCTGAAGCATTAAAAATGCCCTTCACTGGAGATAAGGGGCCTAGCCCAAACCCTGAAAAACAAATCCATACCGTTATCCCTCCTTCATCAAACTCCACAGTTGGCATAATGCAGTGAGGCATCTGTCAAACCCAAACTTGCCCATTTGACTGCCAGACAGAGAAGCGTGATTTGTCACTCCACAGAATGCATTTCCACTGCTCCACAGCCCAGTGCCAGTGTGCTTTACACCGCTCCAGCCAACATTTGCCATTGGTCTTGGTGATGTGAGACCCGCATGCAGCTTCTCAGCCATGGAAACTCATTTCATTAATTGAAACGGAAAAAACGAGCAGAAGGACTAGTCGCCTAGTCCTGTGTTGGGATGATATCCAGAGCATGGAATATGGGGAATAAAATTGTAATATATCGGCCTCAATTTGAGTCCACACTCTATGATAGGGAGGTGAGTGCCATAGAATACATTGGGACATATGCGTTGCTCGATAATACTTTATAATGCTTGGAAGGCCCAGACCTCCAGCAGTTTGATGCACTTTAGGTTTACGCCCTGCTCATACAAATTTAGATATCATTTGTTGTAAATGTTTAAGAACATGCAAGGGAACCTGAATTGGGAGCGTTAAATAAAGTAATCTGGGTAAAACATTCATTTTAACAGAAGCCATTCAGCCAATGCAGGAGATATGAGATTTATTCCATTGATTTAGATCACATCTGATTGTATTAATAAGTTTAGGAAAGTTAGCCGCGTATAGGGAGGAATAACTCTTAATTAAGTAAATTCCCAAGTATTTCATCTTATTATGTTGCCATCGCAAATTCTAATTGGTTTTAAGCAGTTGGGTAATATGTTGAGATCTAAAATTTCAGATTTGTCTGCATTAATTTTGTAGTTCGAAAAGGAACTGTAGATCGAAATTTCTTTAAAGAGGTTTGGTAGAGAACTATGTGGGCTAGATAACGTAAGTATAACATCATCAGCATATAGAGCTATCTTATTGTCTCTAGAACTCGTGGGGATGCCTGTGATGTCCGGAGTGTTTTTAATCCTAGTTCGCTAGAACTGAGGCGGTGGGGTTATGGTATAATGCCGAAATCCCTTTACAAAAAGCTCCCTAGATCCCCATGCTCACTAGTGTCTGCTGCATAACGGGCCAGGCCACTCTATCAAAAGCTTTCTCAGCATCTAATGCTACCACCAAAGCAGGGAGAGATGTGCTGTTAGTTATGTGAATTAGATCTATTATTCTTCTGGTGTTATCTGAAGCCTGCCTTCCCGGGACGAATCCAACTTGGTCGGGGTGAACTAGCAAGGGGAGAACAGTGCCCACTCTATTAGCCAGTATTTTAGCAAAAAGCTTTAAATCAATATTAAGAAGAGAAATGGGTCTATAATTACTCACTTCAGTTGGATCTCTGTCCGGCTTAGGTATCGCTACAATCTCCGCTCCAGTGGTGGCTCCATCAAATTTACCTCCCTCCAGGACCGAGCTAAACAACCCTGTGAGCATGGGGACCAATTGAATTATTTGTAATATAGCGGAAAAATCCATCTGGGCCTGTGACAGATTGGCGTTTCAAAGTTTTGATAGCTTCAGATATTTCTTCTGCTAATTGATCTCTAGTAAGTTTGGGTAGTTGGCAAGAACGGAGGTAGTTCTTAATACTTGCATTAAGCTGGGCTGGATCATCCATTGTTGGACGCAAATTGTAAAGTGAGGCGTAGTAGTCCCAAAGCCGCTGCGCAATCTTTTGAGGATCATAGAGTAGAGAACCCGTGGAATCTTTTAATGACATTATTCTATTACAAGTACGGCGGACGTGGAGTTTGCAAAAGATAGTATCGGCTTTATCGCCTTTTTCATAATACTTTTGCTGAACCCATAAAAGAGTCTTAGCTGCTTGTTTTGATAATATTTGGTTTAATTGTCCGGTAAGAGAGAGAAGTTTGGAGTACAAACGTTTTTTAGGGTTAATTTGGTGGCGAGATGCAACTTGCTGTATCTGTTGGTCAAGCTCCTGTATATGCTCTCTTTCTTTTTGTCTCTGCTGCGCTGTCATTTTGATAAGAATACCCCAAATGGTGGCCTTATGGGCTTCCCAGAGAATAGGTTGTGATATCTCTGGGGACATATTTTGGGAAATGTAATCAGTAATAGCTTGAGATATATGGGAAATGTGCTCTTTCTTAAGAAGTAAAGACTTGTCAAGTCACCATCTAGGGTGTGATTGAGGGAGTTGGGGTAAGTGCAGAGTCAGCTCGAACGCTTCATGGTCAGACCAGGACACCGGGAGGACCCGGACATCTTCTAATCTCTAGGTTGTCAAGTGGTCAACAAAAAAATAATCTATTCTTGAATATAGGTCATGAGGGGCTGAATAATGTGTGTAGGCTCTGTAAGAAGGATATAAAACTCGCAGGGCGTTGTATAAATTGAATGACTTCAGTTGGTCCCTCAACTCACTACACTCCTTGGAATGCCACACAGAAATATGCGTTTGGGTAGATCTGTCTAATATGGGGTCTAGGATAGTATTAAAGTATTAATCGTCATACCACCTGCATGTAAAGAAAGTTGCTGAAAGAAATCTGCGTAAAAGGCTCCCTGCTGTACGTTTGGGGCATATATTAAAGCTAAAGTTATGGGATTCTGGTTTAAGGTGCCTCTAAGGATGATGTATCTACCAAGAGAGTCAGATATCTGCGAGTCAATAGTCAGTGGGACTCTACCGTGTATCAGTATTGCTGTACCTCTACGCTTTGCCTTTGCAGAAGAGTAAAAACCATGTGGATATGATTTGGAAGCTAATGAGGGGTGAGGTTCTTTAAGATGTGTTTCTTGCAGTAAAATCAGGTCTGGGTTTTTACGCTTACAGTATTGTAAGGCCATTGTGCATTGTGCCAAGGTATGGCAGCCCTGATTTCAGTGTGAGCTACAGGACCTAGAAAAAAGAGATGTGACGAGTTGCGTGACACCATCTCTTCGGTAGTGGAAAAATTAGTGGGTGCAATGGCATTGTGGGAGGACTATAGAAGATAGTTGACAAAATCTGCGCTTAGCGCACATTTAGAGCACATGGGTATGTGTGAGAAAAGCGTGGGTGTGGGGAAACAGCACGAGTATATAACAAGTCAAAGTGATATAAATAAAACAATATAAACAGCGAGTAGATGGAAACAATTCAAACATATATACATTTTAACGTTTGAACTAAAACTGTGGACTGTTCTATAAGGGCTTCGGATAAGCCATAGGAAGAACAAACAGACAAAAAGAGACTCCAGGTCTATTTTGAGGCACTCTGGATTAGGATAAGTCAACGCCCTACTAGGAGGAAAGGGAAAGATGGAAGAAAAAAAAAAGCCGGGGGGAGATGGGGGAGGGCTACTGAACCGCATTCTAGAAATTGTATTGATACAAGAAGTTATATAATCTAAGAACTTGGCAAAGGCCTATAATCTAGCTTTCCATGGGTTTTAAAAGCGGACACAAAGAACCTGTGTAATACATTAAACCAAATACATATAAACATTGAAAGTCTTAATTAAGGCAGTATGGTTACTCAAACCTCAAAAAAAAAAGTCAGCTAGAGAAAGAAAGGAGATTGGAGTTATATTATCTACATGTATCATTCTTGTTGCCAGGATGGCGCGGGGACCAGAGTTTTCTGCTGAGATGAAGAAGCTGAGGTGGGAAGCTCAGAGTCCTGTATAAGATAAAAACGCTTGAGCAAATCAAGACCTTGATCCAGGGTTTTCACCGAATGGTTTTGACCATCTTTGGAGACAATTAACTGGAATGGGAAGCCCCATTTGTACTTTATCGAATGGTTGCATAGGACTTTTGTTACGTTAATGAGGTCTATACGTTTTTTCAAAGTAGAGGGAGCCAGGTCCTGATACTGTTGCAGGTGCAATCCAGCATAAGGGATTGATTGTATGTTTCTAGCGGACACCATAATTCTCTATTTAGTTTTGAAGTAATGGAATCGAATAATTATGTCTCGGGGAGGCTGATCTGAACTTTAAATCCCCAAAATACTCACCAATGAAGTATTTCCTCTGTTGTCAGAAGCTTTCAATCCCAAAATAGCTGTAAACAAAGTCAAAAATACATTTGCTTGCCCCTGTCCCAAAGAAATTTGTACTTCCAAAAGTCCTGCTTGTCCCTGTCCCAAAGAAATTTGTACTTCCCAAAGTCCTGCTTGCCCCTGTACCAAAGAAATTTGTACTTCCAAAAGTCCTGTTGGCCCCTGTCCCAAAGAAATTTGTACTTCCAAAAGTTCAGTTCTTCTGCCCAGGGGGGGGGCATTGTTGCTTGAAGTCTTCTGTTCTTCGGCCAGGGGGGCCCCATATTTGTAATATCGCCAAATCTTCTTGCTTGATTGAAGAAAAATAAAAAAGAGAGGAGCCGCGGCAAACAGCTCATACCTAGTAGGAGCTCCGATTTTCTCACGCTAGTGGGAAAATCCCCTAATATTTGTAAGATTCGGGGATCTTACAAATATGGGGCCCCCCTGGCCGAAGAACAGTAGACTTCAAGCAACAATGCCCCCCCCTTCCCCCCGGGCAGAAGAACTGAACAGATTTCAAGCATGGACTTTTGGAAGTACAAATTTCTTTGGGACAATTTCAAGCATGGACTTTTGGAAGTACAAATTTCTTTGGGACAATTTCAAGCAGGACTTTTGGGAGTACAAATTTCTTTGGGACAGTGGCAAGCATGGACTTTGGAAACAAATGTATTTTTGACTTTGTTTACAACCATTTTGGGATTGAAAGCTGCTGACAACAGAGAAAAACTTAATTGGTGATTGTTTTGGGGAGTTATTATTTTTAATAAAAATATGTGACGTAAATGAGGGTGTTTACTGTCTTTATTGTGGGTTTATTATTTTTAATAAATGCTAGTGGTTGTAATGAGGGTGCAGTGATTTTGTAAACATTCTGTATTGTGGAACTACATGTCCCAGCCAGCCGTGGGTGTCAGGGCATGTTGGTACTTGTGGTTCTTCAAGTGCCAACATGCCCTGGCTGCTGTGGGTATGCTGGTGCTTGTAGTTATACAAGTAGCAGCATGCCCACACTATTTAGGGCAAACTGGCTAGCTGGGACTTGTAGTTCCACAAAACAAAATGGCATTGGTTTGTTTTTTTAACAATTAAATCGACATTATTACCCTACACCCACCGCCCAGGGGTGTAGGAAGAGCCCTAGTGCTATCAGCACTGGGCTGGGTGTCCCAAGGGGGGGGGGAAGCCGCTCATTTTTTTCGGCTGGCCCCACTCCCTAGGGAATCCAGCCCAGCGCTGAACAGCCTGGGGTTGATAAGTCGTTATGGCAGGGGGACCCCTGCCACGTGTCCCCCTACTATAGTGTCTCCAACCCCAGCTGGTTTGCCTATTGCTGGTTCCATGAAAATAGGGGGGACCCCACGCAAAGTTTTCCCCTGATTTTCACAGAACCAGCAGTAGTCTTGCAGCACTAGGGTTAAGACTGAATAGAGGGGGGTCCCCACACATTTTTTTTTTACTTTTATCTATTCTTTACAGTTTTGACAGCTGCTGGAGCTCCGGCAGCTATATGACAGGCAGTGTAACAGTGATGTGTTTATACAACTCGCTGCTACAACACGGGAGAGTTAGCTAACACGGGAGTGTTTTACATCGCAGCAAATCGCCAGAGATGACCAGCGATTTTGAAGATCAGGGTTAAAATCTCAGCTTGATACATTTGAGAAAACTTTGACTAAAATCGCGGGTTATCACCCGCGATTTGCCGCGATTTTAACATGCTGAAAAAATCGGACCTTGATACATTTACCCCCAGGTATCATTTGCAGGAATAATCCCTCCAAGTATTCAGGCAATGCTTCTGCAGAAATGGATTCTGGTACATTTTTTATCAGGCTATTGTTGCATATTTGTGGTTCTCTAGATCTTCCAATTGATCCTTAAAAGTGTTAAGATCCACACGCAGGTCAGCTATCTCCGTGTCTGTCATTTGCTGGTATTTGGAGATTATATCTAGCTGATTTTCGACAATGTCTGTACGGGAGCCAAGTTCTGATATTTCTGATCGAAGCTCTGAAACGATTGCTCTCATTTCTGATTGTATTGTTTTTGTAACTATGGCAATCACATCATTGGGGGTGAGTGGGGTCTCAGGCGTTGAATTATCATCTGAATCTCATCTCAAATCAGCTGCGTCAGGCAATGCTTTAGAACGGCCATTAGCCTTTTCAAGAGCTTTAATAATGGTATGTTTAGGAGTGTTACTTATTTTTTTTATTTTTGTGAGACATAATGGCAAGTGGAAAGTTCCTACAATCATTTCAAAGTTAGTGTATAGATCAAAACCTGCAACAATCAGTTGTGTTGAACAATAGATGGCTTCCCTATCTATGTAGAAAAATATACGACACTTTGCTTCAAAGCATCAATATCATGTGGTATATCCCGCACCCACTAAGTCTAGAGTCAAGGCGACATTACATTACAACCTACAGTTGCAGGACAGCAGTTGAAAGCTGCAGATGAGATCTGAAATGAGGCAAACAGGAAAACAGGCTCACAGCTAAAGGCACTGAGTCAGACGAGTGGGCAGAGATCTCAGCACGCCAGCAGGTCTCTTGGGAACTTCTGGGAGGGTATCTGGTTGAATGAAGCCGGCCGAGTAGCGGATGATGGCAGTTTAAGCGGAGCTCCGCTTTGTGTATACCTCCTGATATGGCGTCCAAGCCACACCCCAGTAATTGGCATTTTTATGAGTGAAGCCTCCAAAATAATGTTGCTTGCCTTGGGAGTCTGCTGATGGTTACTTAATTGTAAATTAATTCTAATTATAAGTGTTAAATGGATGTAATCCCAAACCTTTTTCATATGTTTTATACTAAGAGTGGTGACCAGTCAATGCCTGTTCATATTACACAGTGCAGTGCTTCAGGAGTTTGTTCACCTTGTAAAGAGAAATGCAGATAACATTCAGCCACTTTGGAGAGCATAACCCTATGTATACTGATTTAGTTATGTTTTACTATTTTTTGGCTAGCTTGGTCACTGGGCAGATTGCGGATCATATTTTTGCAGCTACCAACTTAACATATATTACCCCATGCAGAACCATGAGTATTATTGTAAGTTTCAATGATGTGAGGATTGTTTTGTGTTTTATGTTAATTTGTTTTCAAAACTTGTAGGTAAAAAGTATAGGCATGTGTCTATAGGTTAATGGGATGCAAAGAAAAGTGTGTTTCTTTATTTTCAAATTAAATATAGATACACCTTTGTAATCTTAAATTAAAAAATATTACATTTTATTTTGTGATTTCTCAATCTTTTTTTTTAGAAAAGTATACTGTAAACTATATTTCAGGTAGTGATAGTTTTCCTTCAAATAAAATATATGGGCATTGTTTTTCTTTGTAAGCAACAGCAGCAGAAGAGCTGATAGGGGTCCTTCAAAGTTTTTCTTTCACTACCTGAGCCAAGTATATTATGAGGGGTCTTGACAACAATTATGTACTAGGGCTCAGGTGCCAACCGCTATACAACTACATTGTAAGCTTGCGAGCAGGGTTCTCTTACCTCTCTGTCTGTATGTATTACCCAGTATTGTTTTATTAATGTTTGTTCCCAATTGTAAAGCGCTACGGAATTTGCTGGCGCTATATAAATAAATGATGATGATGATGATTGTATGCTCATATTGAAACACATATCAGTATGCATTTAACCTGTGTTCACAGTGACGACAATTAAAGCTTGAAAATGTTCCTATGTTTACATAACCCTAAACATCCCATTTTCTTTTATCTAACGTACAAACGGATGACCACAAGTAGGACACACCTAAAAAGAAAGTATGGAATTTTCATGGACAGAAATACACAAAATATGCATTGATGCAGAGTGAAATGACATTGTTTAACATTAATGTTCCCAAACCATGAAGGAATAAAAGATATTTGACATTGTGGGTCAGCTTTAGCGCTGGGCGTTAGTCCAGCTTTGGTCTGCAAAAAACAAGAAAACAGATTTTAGAGTTCACATATCTTTCACTTGTAGATCTCTATGCCTAGAGAGGTGGATTAGGGGAGTGCAAGTTAATTACAGTAGCAGCTTGCACCCTGGATATGCAGCCTCCTTTAGGAAGGATATGTATCATTTGAGTGTGCTGATGATGATCATCATCAGCATGTATTTTTACTAGTTAAAAAAATAATAATAAAAATAAATAAAAAATAAATAAAAAATAAATGAATAAATATATATATATATATATATATATATATATATATATATATATATATATATATATAGTTATAGTACCGGGGTAGGGGAACAGGTGTTATCTCCTGGGGTAGATGGTAGTGTGTAGCAGCTGAGAGATCACACAAGTCCAAGGGTTTGGGTGCAACTGGCCTGAGCAAGTTTTATTAAGCAAGAAAATAAAATAAATTTCAAAATAAACACCTTGCCTGTCTGGGACTACTTTTTTTTTATTGAAAAAGTAGCTTTATTTGTATTAAGTACAAAAAACACTTATGATACATTATATTCAAGTGTACACAGTACACCATTAAACATAATTAAGCATACATTTTAGTACAATACAAGGCATAAAGAACAAGATATAACATCCTACACTATACATCAAGTACTGCACTAACCATTCAAACTTAACCATCATAACATATCAGAAAAACATTGTATGTGAGGGGGAGGTAGGTGAGAGGGGTAGGGTGCGGAAGTCACGAACCCGAAGCTTTATTGAGGACAGACACAAAAGGGAAGGGTGCATAAATTAAGGCAAGACATTTCAACAAAACTTCAAACAGTGATTGGATAATGGTTGCAAGGGATTAAAGGAGGGGAGGCACAAACCAACATTTTACTGATCAAAAATATACATAGGGGGAGAAGGGGAAGAGGGAGACAACAATCAATAACAATCAATCGTCGTCTTCATCTTCCTCAGGACTGTCAAGGGTGTTATAGTCTCTTAGCAGGCTGTGGATGGTCATCTTCTCCCGCTTCAAGATGAGGCGATTCCTGGCAAACCACATAGCATCCTTAAAACAATTCATAAGGCGCCAGGCCTCCTAGATTGCCCCAACAGTGTGGGTCCCAGGAAATAATCCATAAAATACTGAATGGTATGAAAGGCAAGTCCTGGGCACACTGTCCTTAAGTTCATGTTCCAGGGCATCCAACAGTGCCTGTGCAGTGGGGCAGTCCCAAAAAATATGCTGAGCTGTTTCCCTTCTGGTGATACAAAAGGGGCAGTGAACATATCTGCACAAGTTCCGGGAGTACACGAATGTCCTGACAGGCAGACCCCCCTGGATAGCCTTCCATGCAATGTCCTTATGTCTATTAGTCAGCCTCTTAGAGGCCACATTCTCCCAGACGTGTTTGGCCATAGAAACAGGGAGCCCTGGAACAGACTCCATAATGTCTTTCGCTCTGATGAGCTTGTGGATAGTTTTTGGCTTCCACAAGTCTGGCTTAAGTCCCTCCAGATGGTGCTCCCTCACAAATTGTCCAACATCCAGATAAAACCAAGGTGTAGTCCAGTTGTAAGGGAAGGAGTTGTCCCACTTGTCCCAACCAAGGGTCCTCCAAAGAGGCAGGAGGAAGAAGCGAGACATGGACTTCCCAGCAGAACAAATGTTCTTTTCAAGGAGTGTTCTGCGGATGCAGTTACAAACAAAGAAAGCCCGCAGCATGGTGGTGGGGATATCTGGGATCCCTTTCCCACTATGGAGGGGCTCCTTGTACATAACTGACTGCTTCACTCTGCCCATTTTGGAGCCCCAAATGAAGTAGAAGACTGTCCTCATGATAGTCTTACAGACGGCAGCAAGAGGTGGCCAAGCTTGGGCTGTGTACTGCAGAACGGGAAGGATCTCGTTGCGCAGCACCAGTGCTTTCCCTTCGAAGGTAAGGTCTCTGAGGCTCCGCAGTCCAATCTTCTGTCTGACGGTTGCCAGTCTCTCTTCCCAACACTTCAGGGCCGCCTCCTCTCTACCAAACCAAACTCCAAGGATTTTGATGAAGTCCGGCTTGATTGTGAAGGGGAATGCAGCAGGGGATGACAAGTGCACTGTCCGAACAGCATCGCCTCTGACTTCCCGCAGTTGACCTTTGCCCCTGAAGCTCGGCCGAAGTTCTCGCAGGTCTGGACGAGTGCTGACACCGAACACTGATTAGCGCAGAAGACAGTGACGTTGTCCATGTAGAGCAAACACTTGGCCTCTAGACGGTCTGGACCCGGTGCGGTGATGCCTCTTATCTCTGGATTCCGCCTGATGCACATCACAAAGAGCTCTATACAACAGACTAAAAGAAGAGGTGCAAGAGGACAGCCTTGTCTGACCGCAGACATGACAGAAAAAGGGGTCAGTCTTCCAGCCATTAACCAACACTGAGCTGTAAATATCAAGGTACATCAGGTTAACATAAGAACAAAACATATCACCCAATCCAAACCTGCACAGAACCTTACACATAAAATCATGAGAACCACGATCAAAGGCCTTCTCCTGATCAAGACTGACCAGGGCCACGTGTGCATGGTGGTTTTTGATGTAGTGGACCGTGTCCCTCAGCAGCACAAGGCTGTCTGCAATCCTGCGATCAGGAATGCCACAAGTCTGGTCAGGATGAACAATCTGCCCAATGACAATCTTTAGCCTGTTGGCTAGTACCTTGGCCAGGATCTTGTAGTCCACGTTCAGGAGAGAGATGGGCCTCCAATTTTTAAGGTCACACTGGGCCTTGTAAATGGAGCCCACCCTTCTCTCACCATTTACACCATAGTGTTATGGATTCCCAGTGTGAAAACCACAGACAGTAGTTGTACGCAAAAACAAAGTGTCTTTATTACAAACCAGGATCACAAAGGTATAACTAGGTCTAGTCAATGGTTAAACAGCTATCATAAGTCTATAGAAACAGCTGATAGCAAATGCAGACTTTAATGGGATAAATAACACAAATAACAGGAAATCAGGATAACAGGTTTAGCATGGAAGCCAAAGGTGCTGGATACCAGGATACAATGGCTGAAGTCCAGTCACAGGACAGCAGTATTACCAAGTTTAGCTGGGAAGCTGGAGATGCTGGATATGAGGCATAATAGGTTAACTGCAGGCACGGGTTTGTCAGGATAAGCAGGTTTGCTGGGAAGCTGGAGCAGGAAAAAAAGACTAGATTACCAGGTTAGCCAGTAGGCACGAGGCACTGGATGATCCATGGGAGAATTAGATAAAAGCAGGGTCAGGCAAGCCTGGGGTCAGAAGTCTGAAGATCCATAATATACTAGGAAGTAGGCAAGAGCAAGATCAAACAAAGCTGGGTTCTGGGTCACAAGAGAAGGTGCAAAACGTGTGAACAAAGCAGGAGTCAAATGCCAAGGACAAAGTCAGGATCCAAACAGGAGTTTCACAGAGAGACCAGCAGCAGCAAAGACAAATGAACTGGCACTAGGCTGTAGGAAAAGGCAGTTTTAAAAAGGCCAGAAGCAGGTGATCATGATCCAGATCAGATGATGAGGGATTAACCCATTGCAAGCAAGGAGAAACTGTCCAGGTATAAAAGCAGCACCTCTGGTGGCACAGAGGTACTGCAGGCCAAATTACAAGAATAAAGACAGAGTCCTAACATAGCCCCCTCTTTAAGGAACATATTTCAGATGCTCTACAGACTCAATTTTAACTGTTGGTGAAATGTATTTCTGACAAATGGCATTAACGAAATCCATGGTATTATGGATAATGCGATAATCAAAATTAAGAAGGGAGTCTGTGGCTCCTCTCTGAAATTCATAATCATTAAACCTACTTGGTTAAAGTGGTCTGAAAAATATAGCAGAAATTCTTCAAACTGCTTCATACATAGTTGAAGGATTGCAAAAAAACGATTTAAGGTCTCCATCAAAGAAAACTGGAGGATGGTCTGAAGATTCCGAAAAAGAGGCCTCTGGACACTCTGGCTGGGCAGCAGTCTCTGGACACTCTGGCTGGCAGCAGTCTCTGAGCAGTCCCCCACTGGGATGGCAGGACAGGAGTCTCCCACTGGGACAGCAGGACGGTAGTCCCCCGTCTGGGATGGCAGGGCATGAGAGATTAAGCTTGGATGGAGCAGATAGCTCAGATTCAAACTAACCACATCTCTCTGGGGGTTCGGGCTGAGCACCCTTGGCAGAAGGCTCGGACTGGGCAAATTTGGCAGAAGGCCTGGGCTGGACACATAACTCGGCAGAAGGCTCGGGTTGAGCACACTTGACAGAAGAGAGACAGGGGTTTTGGACGCCTGCGCTTGTTATTGAGGTGTGAAATTTGGTGGTTGCTGCCTGTGACGAAATGAGTGTGATAACCCTGTGAGCATTTCGTTTCTCATTTCTCACATAATGTGGATTATCGCATGTACTTTTTATAGAAAATGCTTTTGTTCCCAATAGTGATAGTGGAATGCCAGATCCGGGGTGTACGTTACCTGTACTGCACACACAGGGATATCCTCAAACGTCTGTTAAAAGATCAGGAGAATCCTATCAATGCCTTCAGTGTCTATAGGAAATGGATGCTCACTTTAGGTCCCCACATACCTCTCTGGGAACAAATGCAATGTCTGCAACAGAGTTTTGAAGAAGAAGAGGATGAGGTATGGCGACAAGGACTTACTGACACTGAAATGTGGCAGCATCAGTGTTATCGAGTGAATACTGAAAAATGCCAATTGCAATATCTTTTGTCACACTCTAAAAAAATGGCTGCTCAGTCTGTTAATCAGGGGGAGGTCCATCCCAGTGGATTATACACAGTTGCCCAAGCTACTATCTTGGGGGGAGACTGGAGAAGAACTGCTTGGTGAGGATGTTGTACCTCTGACTACTCAGAAAGGATTAGGAGAAATCCTCCCATTTGGTGACTTTAATGGAAAAGAGCTACCAAGTAAGTACCATGTAGTAGCATCTTCTGATAATTTGCCAGTGTTATTGGCACCTGAGACTGTGTCTGAGTTAGAACAAAATTACAGAAAAGACCAGTTATCCACCCCTGTTGTGCCTGAAAATGTTTTGTTTAATGAAGTAACGCAGGATACCGTATGTGTGCTCTCCGGGGCAAGTGATGTACAGCTGTACCCAATTGTGACAGAAGAGAATCATAAACTTGCTCAACATATGATCTCAGCAGAAATCATGATTACAGACTGTATGACAGAATTAATGGGAGAGGATAAAGGAATTGTGAAGTCAGAGGCCACTATCATGGGGCCCTGGGAAAACTACACTTATGCCTTTCCCTATGCAGAATTGGCAGATGAGGAGATGTTGACTGAGTGGGTGTCTGAGAGGGCACCAGCACAGCAAGATTCACCAGCCCCACAAGCTTTGAAGCATCGCACTCCAGCTCCAAATCTGGGAATCCAGGAACCAATACCAGAGGCCTGCACTGGTCCATCCACTTTGTTTTGCTGCCAGGAGGACAAGTCTGTGTCCAATGAGG
This sequence comes from Mixophyes fleayi, assembly GCF_038048845.1. NCBI lineage: Eukaryota > Metazoa > Chordata > Amphibia > Anura > Limnodynastidae > Mixophyes > Mixophyes fleayi. Next base: position 55,062,718 of record NC_134413.1, on the reverse strand, counting down.
ATTCACACTACCCTGATGCGCCAGAGGCGAGGGAAGTAGTGCAACAGTTGGATGTGGTAACAGGGGGGGGGGGGGGGGAGGTGCATACCAACATACTTACAGGGGCACCCACACGTGGTTTGGGAGGGTGACATAGGATTCCCCATAAGCAAAGAATTAATGGAGCCACCACATTTGCCTTCCACTGGGCAGTTGTCACTTGAGTGTTTGGGGAGGGGGGATTGGATCTTTGCCAGAAACAAATGGACAAGGAGCCAGAAAGTTTTCCTGCCACTTGGCAGTTTTCCCTCGAATATGTGGGGGAGGGGAGCATGGCCTCCAGAAACAGAGAACAGGCCAAGGGACTATTTGCAGTTCGGCAATTAAGGGTCGACAAGGGATGTTTGACTACAACTCTCCTACCATGGATGTGTGCACAGGAGTGGCCCAGTTTTATTGTTGTCTCATCTTATGACACAGGGCAGCATAGACCCCCACTCCAGCAGGGTGGGATGATATGCCTGCAGCCATGGGACCCTGGTGGGAGATTGAGGAACTGTGTACTGCTGTCTACCTTGCCATCAGACCCAGGAGAAACCACAGCAGGCCAGAGACTTTGGACTTGGAAGAAAGGTTTACTTGGGGCTAGGGAGTCACTGGGGAAAAAGGGCTAAAAAAGTAGGGGAGGTATATGTGACAAAATGAGTGTGATAACCCTGTGAGCATTTAGTTTCTCATTTCTCACATAATGTGGATTATCTCATGTACTTTTATAGCCCATGCTTTTGTTCCCAAACTCACCAGATTACAACTGCATTGTCCAATTACATGTGGCTAAGGGGACATTGTAGTTCAATGTACATATGTATATTGTGTATTGTATATTGATGACTTGCAGTAAGGTTGCAATTCATTGTCTTTAAAGTGAAGCCAGGGGGATTATGGGTAGGGATCAGGTTGCCATGTGCTGGAGTAGGGATTTCATTAATGAAGGTGCATCTAGTTTTGAATTGTCGTTTTCTAACTGGAGTCTATATATGCAGCTGAGAGGGATCCATGGGTCGTGAAGTCTGGACAGCCAGGTGACTATTGCTCCTTAAGCTATTAGGGTAAGGGACAGATAATGTGGTAAATCTGCCTGGCATTTATTTACTGTGTGTACATAAGATTCTAGTGTTGTTTGTATGACAATAAATATACTGTTGTATTTTTATAACTTCCTTTGCCTGAGTGACTTTACGAATCCTAGAAGGTACTGGGTAGACTTCCCTAGCATAGGAAGGCACCCGTGGGTGGCCAGCCAGCGTGACGTGGGTAGCATTGGGCCAGATAAACCTGGTATCTTCACACTGCCTTCCAGGGGGTACAGGAGTTCTGGCCCTATGGGTTTTGGGGAGCTTTTTCAAGTTTTCCATGGTGCAGTGTAGGTTGGAGGGGTGGTATTATCTGTTGTTGCTGTTGTGTTGATCTGCTAACCTGAATTACTTACCTTGGTGTTGTTCTGGGTCGTGCAGTCAGTTTTTCCTGTATTTTTCTTTGGTTCTGTTCCTGGAATTACTGGAGAATCTGTGGAAAGAGTGGGGGGGGGGGTGGTTTGAAGAAGAGTGTGGGAGAAAGGAGTGAGGGGTCTCATCTTTTTTTACTGTGGTTCGCAAAATACCCAGTTTGTATGTTCTTGGTTCTTTATATATAATAAATAAATAGTATATATAGACCTTTCTTATAGGCTATAGTGCTGGTAGGGAAATCAGGTATTTTGCGTTATAAGCTCTTATAATGTTTATAGTGTTTGTGCAGCTCTTTTTTTTGCGTGTTCCAGCAGTGGAACTAGGTAGGTAAATGTTTACAGGTCACATAGGTTATAAGCTCTTTTTCAATGTACGTACAGATGAACAACAATTTACTGAAAATATAAAGTAAAAGGACGTAAAATATAAAATAAAAATAACTCTAAAATGAAAATAAAAAAATAACCATAAAATATAATGTAAATAAATATAAATATGCATAAATAAATAAACAAATAAATATATATAAATAAAATGGACTATAATCCAATTGATAAAAAATAGAGCGATGAAGTTGAATAAATTGTGTTAATGAGATCAGTGGGAGTAGAGGTGGGTGGGATTGGGAGTGGTATATATGTGGGTTTGATATAGAGGTTGAGTATTGGGGAGGTAGGTAGACGGAGTAAATCTGACTGGTAGTTAGATAGAAATGACTAATATGCTCTTTTTGTTCGTATAAGAGCAGTTTGCTGTGAAGATACTTTGCCACTCTAGCAGTGGTGGTCAGCGGTGATCAGTGATGTAGTTGTGGCCGAGTGTCTACCTGTTCGTAGTTTGGAGTAGAGATATGCATTCCAAATGCCGAACTTTCGGTTCTTGTTGGACTGCACAGGCACCAATGTATTCCACTGCTTCTGTGATGATAGCAGGATGTTAGGGTAGGAACCCAGAAGAAAGACCTGGTATCAAGGGGTTCAGGATCACACAGGCAAAGAAAGGGTGTGGATACAATGGTATCTTTATTACAGGTAACTGCAAACAATAGCTTATATATATCAAACCATAATTTAAACAACACCCAGTGTTCACCAAACTTCAACCATAACCCAGTAACACCCCAGTGCTCAATAACCCCAAATTATTTATAACAAAAATAGGTTTTCTTTACCAGTCCATGTTATAGGGGAAGGATGATGTCCGTGATTAATAGAATAAGCTAGGCAGAGCAAACAAGTCTGCAAGTCCAGGAAAAGCTTGTAATCCAATAGCCACAATACTCCCAGGTAAAATCCTCAGCACACGGGCAGCAGCAGAAACTCCAACGCCAGTAGCTTCTAGAAGCAAAAATAATTCACACACCCAGAAGTCTCACCTGTAGGCCTTACTAGGGGCCACCATATCCCATGTGTGGAATCCCTACCTACAGGGTTATCCACAGGTCACAGATGCTGGGATTGGCTGGGAGATATTAGGGGGGTGGAGATGGGAGTGGGGAGCTGTCATCCCTCTCATGGTTTCCCTCCTGCTGTTTTGGAGACTAGGAGTCTGACACAGTTCCAGGGGGAACAATAGCTGCTCCAACCAGTTGCTGATTGACTTAATTCTGGTTAAGTAAGAGAGCCTCCCTGTTTTAACCCCTTCTAGTCATTTGTGATGTCATAGGGTCTCCAGCTGCTTTCAGCTTCCTGTCTGTAAGAGGGGGGTGATGCCTTGGTCAGCAAACAGTACATCCACCATGTTGTAATCCGATAATATAATGTTCAGATGAATACATGTAACCCAACTGGCTTTATTTAAGAATAATATGGTTAACTTAAGTCCATCTCATAGGTTTTTATACACACTTAGATTATGTAACAAATGAGGTTAATACATTAAAGCAACCCAATGTTCAACTAAGCACAAGCAACTTTCATTCTAAATGTTTAAAATGACAGATGGGGAAAATGATGGCTGTCAGACCCATCACGTCACAGCTTCCAATGCCAGGAAGAAGATGTTCCTTGTAAGGGAAGCTGGCGATATCAGTCAGACAGAGGCAGGTTAGAGTTGTTTTCCAGGTAGGGCGATGTTTTGAGTGGGTGAGTCTTTATTCCTAAGCGTTTCGTCCCTCTTAAAGAGGACTTCGTCAGGGGGTGTGTGGGAGTGTTGGACTAGTAAGTGTTTAAATAGTATAGGGTGTTCAATGTTGAGGGAGACAGATAGAAGGAAGGAATGTGATAGGAGGCAGGAAATAAAGGGGGAGGTATTATTATTATTATTGTTATTAATTTTTATTTATAGGGCGCCCCTAGGTTTTCGTAGCGCCGTACAGGGACAGACAGAAACACGATACAGGGTGAGACAGCACAGTACAGTTAACAGAAAGCACAGTAACTCAGAAGCTCAATGAACAGCTAGATTAGAGGTGAGAGCCCCCAGCGGGGTAGAGACAGGGGCCGGAGAACCTCACGGAGGAGACAAGGAGCTGGAGAGCAGAGTTAAGGTGGTGGAGAACAGAAGGAGAGGAGGCCCTGCTCGGAGGAGCGTACAATCTAAGGGGAGGGTAGGACGGACAGAGACACAATGGTAGGAGGAGGGAATGGGGAGGTAAAGGGGTCTCATTGGTGTTAGAGCCCTGTTAGTGTGGGAATGAATGTGTGCATGTGGGTGAATGAAGACTTGTATTAAGATATTTAGATGTGGATGATAGTGATGCAAAAGTGTACTTATGTTATGGTGTATACAGTCATGGCCAAAAGTTTTGAGAATGACACAAATATTATTTTTCACAAAGTCTGCTGCCTCAGTTTTTAGGATGGCAATTTGCATATACTCCAGAATGTCATGAAGAGTGATCAGATGAATTGCAATTAATTTTAATGTCCCTGTTTGCAATGACAATGAGCTTTATCCCAAAAACATTTCTACTGCATTTCAGCCCTGCTACAAAGGGACCAGCTGACATCAGGTCAGCGATTCTTTCGTTAACACAGGTGAGAGTGTTGACGAGGACAAGGCTGGAGATCAATCTGTCATGCTGATTGAGATAGAATAACAGACTGGAAGCTTTAAAAGGAGGCTGGTGCTTGAAATCATTGTTCTTCCTCTGTTGACCATGGTTATCTGCAAAGAAACACGTGCAGTTATCATTGATTTGCACAAAATGGGCTTCATAGGCAAGGATATTGCTGCTAGTAATATTGCACCTAAATCAACCATTTATCGGATCATCGAGAACTTGAAGGAGAGAGGTTCAATAGTTGTGAAGAAGGCTTCAGGGAGCACAAAAAATGTTGGGTCCATGGACAGGAAACTCCCCAGACCTTAATCCCATTGAGAACTTGTGATCAATCCTCAAGAGGTGGATGGACAAACAAAACCCCACAAATTCTGACTAACTCCAAGCATTGATTAGGCAAGAGTGGCCGACTTTCAGTCAGTATGTGGCCCAGCAGTTGATTGACAGCATGCCAGGGCGAATTGCAGAGGTCTTCAAAAAGAATGGTCAACACTGCAAATATTGACTCTTTGCATAAACGTAATGTAATTGTCAATAAAAGCCTTTGACACTTACGAAATGCTTGTAGTTTTATTTCAGTATACCATAGCAACATCTGACAAAAAAGTCTAAAAACACTGAAGCAGCAAACTTTGTGAAAACCAATACTTCTGTCATTCTCAAAACTTTTGGCTATGACCGTAGAAATAGAGGAGATTTTTAAAGTAGAGTGGCTGGAGGGTAAGAATTTAAGTGGTGTATACATTTTGATATAAAGGGAGGCTATAGAAATAAGAGAAGAGGTGAAAAAGTATGGTAAAAATAGTGGAGACTAAGTGGATAAAGATAATATATTCCAAAATAATATAGACAATATAAAATATAAATAAATTATAATAATAATAAAAAAAAAAATATTAAAAATAGAAAATGAGTCATGCTGAAATTTGGGTTCTCCTAGAGTTGTTTTAACAAAAAAGGTCCTTGGTCAAAGTCTACGTTGAGCCCTCTGAGTGTTAAAGTACCTAGGGTGTGAATCCACTTTGCCTCTTCCTTTGATATTTGGGATTTGTAACCTCCTCCTCTCCAGGGTTCCTGTACATGTTTATTACCCAGGAATGCTAGTCCTGAATGACATGAATCAAGGTCTTAGCCCTGTTTACACCACTCGGCGGTATCACATCAGCATGCATCTTCCTTCTGTCAGTGGGAAGCATTCTAAATCCGGGGACAAAGCGTGACTTCTGTCTGCTCTACCGAAGGCTGCCATCTTGGGTGAGACATTTTGATACATCCAGTTTATTCCGGTGATAATGATATTAACAGTGCTGATACACCGACAACGACTTCATAGACAAAATATGCCTGAACATGATTTCACCGACATAAAAAAGTCCAGACTTAACTCTTTAATGACAAGGGAACTATCTGACTGTGTTCTCAAAGATCCCAATCAGAAGTAATAACGGAGTTTTTATGTCATTGAAAATGGCGACCATGGTATTGCCACTATTAAAGTGGAGATGCTGGTTGTCACGTAAGGTAAGTGTTACTGTTAGGGTTAGGCATCGGGTTAGGGTTAGGGATCGGATTAGGGTTGGGTTTAGGCATCAGGTTGTCAGACGCCGTCCCTGCGCCTCCTCCTCGAGCAGGGACGAACGTCTGTCTCTAGAGCGCCCCGTTGCCAAGCAACGGGGACGCCTCTTCCGGCGACGAGGTGCGCAGGCGCGCCCGTCGCCATAGCAACGGGACGCGTCTTTCAAGTTCCTGTCGGCGGTCAGAACAGCTGACCGCCGATCACCTGCCCACCAATGAGGAAGCTTCACTTCCTATTTAAAGTCTGCTCTGACACCATTAGGGTGCCAGAGCAACTGGTTTACCTAGTCTCCAGCGTTCCTGTATAGTTACATCTCGTTTCCTGTGTTTTGACCCGGCTTCCTGACCTCGCTTTCGGATTCTCCATTTGTTCCATCCTGATATTCTGGTTTGACCTCGGCCTGCTGACCATTCTCTGTCTCCTGATTCGGTACCTCATCTGCCCGGTTGGTTCCTGACTCTGCCTGTTTGACTACGTGTTTCTCTATATCTCGCAAGTAGCTACCTGGGAGGGCCGCGACCTGCATGTCGTTGCCGCTAAGTCCAAACTTCCTTGCGGGGGTCCCTGGTGAACACCAGCGGCGTGTTAGACTCCGCGCCTCCTGGTGTAGTAGTGCCAATACTTGCAGGTACTAAGGTCACGTCTGTGACACAGGTTAGGGATCGGGTTAGGGATTGGGTTAGGCATCGGGTTAGGGTTAGGGATCGTCAGCCAAAATTACCGCTTTAAAAACTTCTAATATGGTGGTCGCCATTTTCAATGACGTAAAAACGCAGTGCCTTTATTACTTCTGATCTGGATCTTTGAGAACACAGTCAGATAGTTCTCTTGAGATTAAAGAAGTAAGTCTGATTTTTTTAATGTCGGTGAAGTCACGTTCGTGGATATTTTGTCTATGAAGTCGTTGTCGGTGTTATCAGCACCGATAATTAGAACCCCACCCATTTATTCTGAGCACCTGACTTCATCTACCAATTAGCTCCCTCTGCAGACTATAAAATCACCTCCTACGCTTAGCTAATTGCCAGTGCAACACTTTCCTAGTTCCAGCTTACCACTGTTGCTGTTTGTTTTCTGCTTCATTCTGCCTGCAGCTGTTTAGATTTCAGCCATTAATCCTTCATCTGAATTCAGCCTCAATCTGCCTGCTGCTGTACAGATTTCAGTCATTAACCCTTCATGTGAATTCAGCTTCATTCTGCCAGCTGTAATACAGACTTTGGCTATTAACCCTTCATGTGGATTCAGATTCATTCTATCTGCTGCTGTACAGATTCCAGCTGTCACCGCTCGTGTAGATCCAGGTCATCCCTCGTGTGGATCCAACTCTCTTCAGTCTATTCCTGTCTCACCTACTGGCTATTTCATGTAGTAGGTTACTGCTCTGAGTCTTCCAACTTCTGGTGCCATCTCTGTGTCTCTGGGTACCGGCTTACAGCTCCAGGCATGTCTCAGGAACTGAGTTCTGAGTTTCCCGGGCCAATTCCAGGCTTATACACCTCAGGAGGTAGTCACCCCTGTTAATCAGCTGCCTGAGTTCTGAGCCTTCCCAGTCCCACTCTTGGTACAATATTCATCTGAGCTTCTGGATCCTTGGAGATACTGAGTCTCTGGCCATGGGTTCAGTCCCTCTGTTCCTGCATTCAGGTTCCAAAACACCAGGTCCAGATTCCAGTCATTTATTTCAGTGCAGAGTCCAGTCCAGCATTCCTCATCCTAAGATCTGGTGTACAGAAGTAGAGCACATCCTCCATGAGCAAGACCTTCATCCGGCCTCTTAGTTTCCACTTCATGTCTGCCACAGCTAGTCCCAAGGATCCCAGAAACCCTATTGCCGTGACACTGAGGAGTCGTGTGGTGATGTAGTATGAAGTGCTCTGATACGCTGTGGATCTATACTTAATTTCTGATGTTACTGATATATTATTGTACTCTTGTCTTAAGGTGTTTTATAGTTCTTCCTATGTACTGCAGTACACAGGAACATTGTAACAGGTATATGTCTCCCGTTGTGTCGCATGTTTTCTTTTCTCTGATGTTGTGGCTCTGTTTGTAGGTGTGACGATTATGTAGTATATCTAATTCCTTATTGTTATTTTCTGTTGAATTCATGTATGACAAGGTCTATTTATAGTCTAAGGGATTTACCATGACAGCGTGGGGAAAATCTCTTAGACTATAAATAGATCTTGCGCCTGTGCTAAACTCATTGCGTATCGGAGCTTGTATTAGTTACAAGCTAAGTTTGCGTCGCTGTGATGAGGGTTTATTTTTTTAACCAAGCATGTTCCGGATTTGGAATACAATTATAGGGGCCCTTCTGGACTAAAGAAAAGAAGACTGCAATCAACAAGGGGGCCCTTCTGGCCAGAAGAACAGAAGACTGCAATCAACAAGGGGGCAATTCTGGCCAGAAAAACAGAAGATATTTACAAGCATGGACATTTGGAATTACAAACTATTTGGGACATGGTTTTTAAACACATTTGGATTGAAAGCTGCTGACAACAGATGAAGACATCAAATTGTTGAGTATATTGGGGTTTTATTATTTTTAATAAAATGTGGTTTTAAACAGGGAGTTGTGGCTTATTTAACATTTTGTTTTGTGGTACTACAGGGCTTAGTTAGGCATGGGTGTCAGGGCATTTGTGGATCTTCAAGTGCCAGCATGCCCTGGCTGTCATAGGTATGCTGGTGCTTGTAGTTTTACAAGCATCAGCATGCCCACACTGTTTAGGGTAGCCCTGGCTGGCTGGGACTTGTAGTTCCACAAAACAAAATGGCATTTGTTTGTTTGTTTAACTACTAATTCTCCGTTATTACCCTACTACCCACAACCCACAGGGGTAGGAAGAGCCCTAGTGCTTTCAGCACTGGGCTGGTTATTCCTAGAGGGGGGGCCCGCTCGTTTATTTCAGCTGACCCCACTCCCTAGGGAAACCAGCCCAGCACTGAATAGCCTGGGGTTGGTTGTCATTATGGCAGGGAACCCCTGCCGCGTGTCCCTCTGCTATAGTGCCACCCACCCCGCGCTGGTTTGCCTAGTGCTGTTTGCATGAAAAACGGGGGGACCCCTCTCAAATTTTTCCCCGATTTTTACGCAGCCAGCAGTAGGCTGGCAGCACTAGGGTTAATAGTGCTCGGGCAAGGGGACCCCAAGCTTTTTTTTTTTTAAAGTTTTGACAGCCACCGGTACCTGCGGCTCTATAGACAGGGGCAGCGTAACAGTGATGTGTTTACTAATCACGCAGCTATGAAGCAGCATGTTGTATCTAGCGATTTGTAAACCAAACTCGGGAGAGTTTACTTAATTGCAGCTTCATACATTGGAGACTTGTATAGTTAGAGAGGCAAACAGTTGGGACTTTGATTTTGACAGAAACACATCTCTGGCGATTTGACATAAAATCTCACTTATAATACATCTGCGAGATGAAACACAAGCGAGCAAATCGCGGAATATTCAAAATCGTACCTTGACACATTTACCCCCAAGTCTTAACCAAGTAAGTAGTGACTCTGGTTTTATTTCCTTTTTTATTTTCTGAAACTTATTTGTGCAACATGTTGTATGTCTTGTTATTAATGTTTTATAACTAAGCCTTGGAAACATTTTTCAGATTAAATAAATTTTATCTAGTGCATTCTCCATGATTCTTTGTGAACTTACGAAGCTCAGGGGGGCTCATGTTACATGTGTATGTGATTTAAGTGTGAAGCAAGTGGTTTTAGTGAACGTAAGGACACCATAATAAATCCTTTGTGGTGGCAGAAAAGGTGTATTCATTGTTAAGTGACTAAGGTGACGCTAGTCACGGCCAGCTGTTCAGATTGCTGTATTTGGGACTGGCTGGGCGTTCGTGACAAACTAGTTGGCAGCTTGATGGGATTGATAATATTTTTCTTTTTATCATAAGAACTTAAGTGAATTAGTGGTGTGTGATTCTAAAGAGAGTCAGCATCCTAATTGACCGGAGATTACGCTCAAGGCTTATAAAATTTTAAAGGACATAATGCACATATAGTTTTTGTTCCCCCCTTTTCTTGTTTTCTTTTCTATTTTTTATTTGGTGGAAGAGTGAGTTCCAGGATGGCCCCTGACTATAAGCAGATGAAAAATGATGAGCTTTTTGCTTTGTGTATCGACAGAGGAATTGTTGTTGTCCTCGACAGGAACCGAGAGCAAATGATTCAAGTGCTTGTGAAGGCTGATCAGAAACCAAGAGTCGGAGGAGGCAGTAGAGAAAACCTCTCTGTTTCAGGGGAGCAGTCAGCACTGGACATTACCACAAATACCTCTGTTTAATCAAGTGGGGAGTCTATCCTGGACTGTTCCCTTCATACTGCTCTCAAACAGCTGAAGGATGCTGATCCTGCAACCTCGCTGCAACTGCTCCAGCAATTCCAAGAGGCTTCCGAATGCAGTGCTGCTGCAGATTGGGAGGCTGCTGAACGCCGTGCAGACAGGGAGGGTGCTGAACACCGTGCACACAGGGAGGCTGCAGAGCGTCAAACCGAACGCGAACTCCAGCTGGAAATAGCCAGGCTTAACAACCCGTTGGCGGACCGAGGTCCGGATAGGAAAAATCCCAGGAAGACCAATTTCCCGTGTTGGAAAAGGACGATGACCTGGATGCATTTGATGCGAGGGGATTTGAAAGGACTTGCTGACAGTTTGAACTGGACTCTAGTGAATGGGCCAGTTATTTAACCCCTGGACTGAGAGGGAAAGCTTTGGAAGTTGTTGCAGACCTTCCCCAGGAAGTGAACGGCAATTATGTCGCAATTAAGAAAGCTTAGTTACTTTGTTTCAACATAACTCCTGATGCTTCCCACCCGAAAATCCCAGACTCAAGGTGCAGTCCCTCTGATACCTATGCCAAACTGTTAGCAAAATTATCATCCATGATGCATCAATGGATTGAGGGATTGCAGGTACTGGACTATGATAAACTAAAGGATCTTATTCTACAGGAGCAGTTTCTCACACTGTGCCCAGCAAGACTGAAATGTCCCTGATTTCTCAATTGTGTTGCCTCTCACACACCAAGTCTTAACTAAGTAAGTAGTTTTATTTCCTATTTTATTTTCTGAAACTTATTTGTGCAACCTATTGTATGTCTTGTTACTGATTTTTGGCAACTAAGCATTGGAAACATTTTTCAGATTAAATACATTTTATCTACCATATTCTCTGTGATTCTTTGTGAGCTTGCGAAGCCCAGGGAGGCTCATGCTACATGTGTATGTGATTTAAGTGTGAAACATTAATAAGTGGTTTTGGTGAATGTAAGGACACCATAATAAATTCTTTGTGGTGGCAGAAAACATGTATTCATTGTTAAGTGACTTAGGCCAGTCACGGCCAGCTTTTCAGATTGCTGTATCTGGGACAGGCTGGACGTTTGTGACAGTAGGTGTTGGAGACAAATTCAGTGGTTGTTTTTGTGGTGTTGTGTTCGGTGATTTTGCATGTGAAGCATCCACCGCAGTGGTAGAATCCGTTTTTCTTCACTCTTAGTCAGGTGATTTCTTTTGAGGTTCCTTTTGGTATGAAGCTTGATGTGAGGATGTTTCTTCTCTTCTTCCAGATTACTCTTGGACATTGTTGGAGAGTTTCTTTCAATATTTTCCTCTTGTAAGAGGATGTGCCAGTTTTTCTTTAGAATTTGGTGTGATCTTTCTCTTTGGTTTCTGATGTTCTAATTGCTTGTGGGGGCTACTGTACTGGGTGATGAAGAGTTATTGTTCTGTTTCTGTTGTTTTGTTCTTCTCTTTGTAGTTTAATAAAGGGACTGTAGTTGCTTGTTATTGTTTTTTTTCTAGTTCTTTGTTAAGAAGTGGAATTTCGTACTTTCTTTCTTCAAATTTTGCTTAGAGGGTAGTTGCTTGCTTCTCGTAATTGTGCAAGATACTTCTTACCTTTTGCATTGTCCTCCTGAGATGTTCTGCAGCCAGAGTCTGTGGCGGTTGCTGGAGGCTGCAATGTAGATGTTACAGTCTACAGGTTTGAAGTAGGGTTTTATATGAAGGGTTCCTTCTTCTATGTAGATGGCAAGGTCCAGAAAATTCATCTGTATATTGCTGATGTTGGTGGTGAATTTCAGGTTTAGATCATTGTCATTGTGCAATTGATGAAGATGCTCAGATCCTCGCTGTTTCTTTTCGAGATGAAGGGGATGTTGTCTATGTGCCTTTGCCATATGATGAAGTTGGTAAGGCACAGCTTGTTGTTCCATATGTGATCCTTTTCTCATTTTGTCATGAAGAGGTATGCATAACTTGGTGTGAACTTCATCCCCATTGCTGTTCCTTTTAACTGCTTGTAGTATGTACCTTCGTACTAGAAATAGTTGTGGTTGAGGATGAAATTCATTCCATCTACTAGGAATTCTGTTTGGTTGTTGGGTATAGATGTTTCTTTCTAGAGGAATAACTGTGTATAAGGAGATCACGTCACAATTGGCGACTAGATTGTTATCTTTCCATTCGAGGTTGTTTAAAATCTTTAAGCTCTTTGTGTGCTGACTTTGTGTGTTGGAGGAAGTGGTCTATGTATTATGATAGGTTGCAGATCTGGGATTCAATCCCTGATACTATTGGTCTCCCTGCTGGCTTGTTGATAGCCTTGTGAATTTTTGGTAAGTAGTAGAATACTGGGATACTCGGGTGTGGATTGGTGAGATATACATGCTCTTTCTTGTTGAGGATCTCTTTGCGTAGACCATCATTAAGTAGTTTGTTCAGGTCTCTCTGATACCTGAATGTTGGATCGCTTTCAGTTTTTCGTAGGTGGTGCTGTCTCCTAGGAGTCTGTCTGCTTCCTCTAGGTAGTCTTTTTTTAGCATGATGATGCCTCCTCCTTAGTCTGCTGGTTTAAGCATGATATTCAAGTTTCTCTTTAGTTCCATGAGGTCTTGTTTTTCCTGAGGGGAGAGGTTATTTGTACTTACCTTACTTAAGGGATTCAAAGGTGTTTATGAAGGGTCCTTTTACTTGTTGTGGGTAGAAGTTTGATGTGAGGGTTGTGTGGATGTATTCTCTATCTTGCGTGAGGTTTTCTCTGTTACTCTCTTTATTTTTCAAGACAAACTTCTTAATACAGAGTTTTCTTGTGAATTTGAGTAGGTCAATGTAGGTGTTGAATTTGTCGAGGTAATTATTAGGTGCAAATTGCAGTCCCTTGTTGAGTAGAGAAATCATGGGTGTGGTGAGGTTGCTGAGATTGAAGAATCCTTCCAGTTGTGTCTTTTCTTTTTTAATAATCTGTCTCTTCTTTTTTTCTTCTAAATCCTCCTCTTGATCCTCTTCGTAGTCTGATGGTGTGACCTTTCTCTTTGGTTTCTGATGTCTGGTGTATATGTTCATATCTGGGGGTTCTGTT